>NW_026534348.1:7543775-7561187 GCF_026225885.1 Hylaeus anthracinus | reverse complement strand
ATGTTTCACAACAACAACAAAAGACGACATAATATTTTATGCATCCTTGATGCTCACGTTGATAAATTTTGTTTCCGTACTCCAATAAAATGTTCAAATACAATAAATGCAGTACTTTTAAACATCTTTACTATATATAATAAATATTATAACATAACATTCTAATGCATTTAAATCGTTAAATCTTTGTGCTTGAAAAAGTTTTTCTCTCAACTTTCAAATAAACATTAACGTAAACTTTGATAATAATCAGCCAAAGCTACGTATTATAGATAATTCTCCAGTATTAAATTCAAAAAATACATGTTGCCAAATGTAAATCTTACTTATATTTAATTGAATAACATTCACCTAACGTTGACCGAACATTGATCTCTATATTTCAACAACTAAATACAAAGTCTGACTATAAAAAATACTGAAGATTCCTATAGGTTGAATAGATAGAACTTATCATCCGTATGAAAAGGTTGCGCAGTGAGTTACTTAAATCGAAGATACCATGGCGCGTTTCAAACGCGATGTGTTGGTATCGCGGAAGCAATTATACGGTTCTTGCGGGTAAACAATCCGTATCAAACTATGATTCGCGTTTTGTTTGCACAGTCGGCAGAGGTTAAGTATCGAGCTGCAAGCGACGACAAATCCGTTCACCTTGGAGATAAATTCGACGGAATGACATGTACCTTCCGGGGACTTATCGAAGAAGCGAAGCACCGCCACGACGAGACGACCAAGCGGGAAAATGACTTAATAGGAACATACGAGGGAGTTATACGAGATGGCCGGTGGCGATCCGTCGGGCCACCCAGGAGGTGATTGCCGTGGAGAGGATCTATCTACAAGCCAGCGTTGCCTTCTACGTGCTTAATAGTGCCGGGCTCCACATGCCGCATTCCTAGATCATCCTGCGCCAGATGGAAAACTCTCGGTCGTATCTCGCCCCGAGTGTTTCAAACTCGTCTGTCGCAACAGCGAGTCGCTCTCCCGGGACATGAATCACTTTTTTTTTTTGCATTTCGACGGTTCCGTGTTTATTCAACTGCCTCGTGTTTACACTCACTTAGACCTTCCTGGATATCCCTGCTAACTCGTTCACGTGACCGAGACGCATCCTTGTACCTTTGTTTTTTGCGCAAGTAGGAATTTTCAGTGTACTATTAACTCTGGTAGTTAGTTAGGATTCATTAAACGCGGGTGTTGTAGCACCTTCGACTGTAAAGGAGGATGCTAAAGAAATGGGCATTTTGCTTGGACCGGCTTTGGAAACGAAGATCGAAGGAAATTTAATGCATTTATAATTTTGATTTCAATTTTCGTGCCGAGTATTTATTCAATTACTGGCTTGTGTAACGGAAACGCGTTACAATTCAATCGTATGATCAAATATTCGAATTAATTCAAATATCTCCGATGAAGAATTGAAATTCAACAAATTCTCATCACGTCCGCGAAGGTGTTAGACGTCCCGTTTAATTGCGATGCGTGCAAAAATGAAATTAGCGCGCACAGGTCTGCCGTCTCGACCCGACGCAGATAATCTCGAGAAACGCTTTCGCATAAATAACCGGGACCGCTGGATCGCTACTCGCTGCGATTTACCGTGCGCTTATCTGGACGAACGATCTTCTGTTAGCATTTCCTTCATCTCTCGGCGCACGTATCGGCAACGTATCGATGACGATATTTGTTTCCAAAGGGTATTACATTGTAATTAGATCGAAACGTCAGATAAACGTACGGCCAACCGAGTTCTGCTCCTTTCTCGAATTTGCATCAGGCGCACAAATGTAACGTGAATTCCGCTGCAAAAACACCTCCGATCTTGACGAGTCTGAAATTCAGACTCTGAATACGTGGGAACCGTCTGATACGATGGAGTTTTAGACGAAAATTGAAATTTAGTCTCAAGTATAAAAATATTAACCCTTTGCACTCGAGAGGTGACTCTCGGTCTTGGGTCTTAGATTTCACGCAGCAGATCTATCGGTAATAATGTTTCTTTAGGTTTAATATCTTTGGAACTGGAAATGTCAATAAAACGATTGTCAAGATGAAAAAGACGATGCTTAACACGTCGGTCGCCACGTCACCCAGAAATGGGCGACAGGACTTTTCGTTAAGGAATTTAAAAGATTAATTCGAAATGTGAGGCAGTAATGAAAATAATTCTGGATAGGATTCGTGAATTTGGCGACGTTAAAAAATTCTATACTACGACAAATGATAACTTATCTAATCTTCGATAGTCTCGAGACGTAATTATAACTTTGTAATGATTTTCACGAGTTTTAACTTGGCAGCCGACGTGTTAATTAATAATTTAGACTCCAAAATTTACGACTTTTTAACGTTATTCTATGGCTCCCGTTGATTGACAGGTTGCAGATCCTTCGCCTATAGTAATTCCAATAATGATTGGAACTAGGAGTTCCATCATCGAAGCTTTCAATATAACGTCCAAAGATGCGCACACTCTTGGATCTCGCGTTAGAAGTTACGCTCCCTCGTATTACGGTACTTGGTGCGGTTTAGTTTGCTGCAGAAAAACAAGAAAGGAGCGACGATTCTTTTCGTCCTGGCGACAGGAGAAATTAATCCAGTGAAAAGATCGCGATGATACCCGGCGAAGCGTTACGAAAAACGACCGCACTCTTGCGGTAGGTTGGCCAAGAGCGGTGTCAGCTGATGAGAAGGCGAAGAACGACCTTGGTATCAATTTTCTCGTATGAAGGGTTTTCCAAAAGAAGCTTCAAGATTTTGTTTTTTGACACTAAACGTACCGACATTTTACATACTATAATGTACCTATCTCGCCAGAATAAATGTTGATTTTTTAGAGAAGAATTCTTAATTTATTCAAGGAAATAATTTACAACGTAACATTCCGATTTCTAATAAAACAATCGAACGCATACATTTATTTTTATAAATAAAATGCTCAATTACTTGCACACCCAGGCTCTGACTTTTACATTCTGACTCTCAATATCGAACCGTGTTTCTATTTCATACACCTATACAGAACTCGTCTTGTTAACATCCGATAAAAGTCCGTTCTGTTTGTAAACTTTTGCAACCAATGGAGCTGTTTGAGCTTCTTTTTGTTTCTAATCTAGGGCAACTGTATCCGAAGAAACCGATTCTTCCTTCAAATTTATCGACAAATCAACGACAAAGCTACGATTCAATATTCCTCGTAAAAAAAAAAAGAAATCGAAAGAAAAAAACGAATACAAATTCATTAACAGATTCGTAATTATTTTTGGATACTTCTTCTAATTGACGAAGCGTTCATATATCGCGTATATTCGAAAAAGTTCGTGGCGTTTCTCAATCACTGTGATGAAGATCGATCACGGCGTGATGCATCTTTGACATCAAAATTTTGACAGAGCATTTTGTCCGTAAAAACTACAAATTTGTTCACAAGCCTGCGCAGCATTCTCGCGTTGATCGAGCGACAAAACGCCACGAACTTCTTCGAATATCCATTATTTCTGAACAGGAACGTTGGTAGCGATGAATATATTTGTCGCACGCAAGCAACGGTGAATTTTCCACGATGAATGTATTCGTCGTGTGCAATCAAAGGGTTAACGAAGTAACCGGTGTCTATTACGTTGTGACCTGCAAAGGGGTACAAGAAAATTGACCAGGAGGGGCGCCGGGATACCTGTCGCGAATGTCGCCCCGTGGGATGCGCCGCCCACTAATCAGAACAAGGTAATAAAAACGTTCGCGGCCAAGTGAAAGGCGGATTATTTCGTGATTGAAGCAGCTTCTAGGACCCTTCTCCCTTGTAAAATCGGACGACTTCTGCATGGATACATCTCGGAGACACTTTTCGAAAGCAGGGAATTTCGGGAATCCCTGATAGCGGTAAATCCCTTCGAACAACGGTTATTTCTTACAGAGTTACCGGAGAAAGACTTTTTCTCATCAGATTTTAGAACGGCGGATATATCCTTTGTTTTGCACAGTAAACGACGGATTTTGTAAGTCGTCGCTACCAAAGTTTAGTAAAATATTGTTCAAATAGTAAATCGTCTACTTTCTTTGAAATTCCCAACTGTGAAAATGAAATATTTTATCTGTTCAAATAGGTTCTTAAGTATTAGAACATAGTAGGATTTTATTTCGAGATATTCTAAATGATAGTCTTTACACTTAAAAGGTATGATTTATAGAAAATACAAGTATATGTATCAAAAGGTAATTTAATTTGTATTATTGCCTTTTGTTTTAAGGATACACATATGTTGGAGAAAGATAAAAAGAAGTACGATTCTGAACACTTGCGATACCTTTGATTTCATCTTCACAAACGTGTCTACTTAAGACTAACTCGACAACGATAATAAACGCGAGCATAAAGGAACATAGAAGTACTAGGAAAGCCAGGAGAAAAATCTGTAACCAAACCGATTATTATCGATCGTTCATCACGGTAAGGAAAAATAGCGATGCACATTAATAGGAACATGCGTCCAGTACTAATAATCCTTGTCAGTAATTAACACGAACTTTACGATGTGCCACGGTGGACCCTGCGAGCTAACATGACCTCAAATGCAACTAGCTAAGAAAAAGAATGATAGAAGCGTATCATGCACACTAGAAATTAGCACGGGATGCAATTAGTAGATCAAAGTGTATCGAACGCGATATTGCTCCTCAATTGCGGTAAATTAATCAGAGCTCGAGATTCTATCATAAAGCCTCTTATCCTTCGTTCTCTGGCGTGTTATCGATCCTACATGTACGTACTTTTATGCTTCGATCGCATCAAACGAGTGCTCATATCACGCTGTATCAAAATTGTAAGATGCTCTTGAACAGATTCGATCTCGAATCGGATCGAATAACCATTACCGTTCGATTGTTAAAATTAATGGATGCAATTAATAGGAGTAAGCAACTAGTGAATTATAATAATGCTTATTGAGTACAAAGCTGGGTAATACGAACGGAGAAAATATTTCCGATAGTAAGTGATGTAGGGGAACGGAGGGTAGTTCTGTCTATTACAAAAAATTAAATAAATTCTCCCTTATTTTATCGTATCTATTTCGACGTCTCTAGAAACGCTGGTTGTTATTTGAGCTTGATTGGTTGACACTTTCGGACGTCAAATTACGTATTCTATCGTATTTGTATATCGAAAATTGATAAAGCTTGATGTGTTTTCTTATGTTTGGACAAATCTGAATCTGTGAGATGTAGAAATTAATTTTTCGCCTTTCTACGATAAACTTACCATTTATTTAAAGATAAAAAATATATTACTTGTGATATCAGTTAGTACTTATCTTCCTCCAGTCACACGAGAGAGCGATTTGGTCCAACTTTCTTTTGGAAATTATTCCCGTTTAAGACAAAATTGTTTATAGTACATAATGATTAATCGTACATGAAAATAAGAGATATTTCATACTTCACCTGCGTTTTCTTATTAAATAGAAGATAAGCTATCCATTTTCACAGTTCATGTATACGCTGTCGAATTATGATGTACAAGTACGATGTACTAAACAGCATGATTTAGATACTAGTTAACATGAAAAGTTAATTGCATAATTTTAGTGTATTCTGACGAAATTTTCACGCGGAATAAATAATTAATAAACAGTTACGTTAGGCTAGAAGAGTCCGAAGAGTCTGAACAGCCCCACCTGGCATAAACTCGAACGCGGAATACCGAAAAGTAACCTGATTGGAGGACAGTTCACCCCATGCCCTAATCGCTGGGCCTATAGGGTAAAAGGGGTAACGAGAATCTACCTGATCTTACTATTCGCTAATGGAACCGAGTATCCATTATAGCCGCCAGAGTCATTTAAAAGCGACTTGCACGGAATTTTCTTTTTCATTCCACGCAGTTTGGCCCAAATATAACGTACCTTGTGCGTCTCGGAAGTTTCGCAGTGCTTCGATACATCACGATTGATCCAGGAAGAGAACATTGCAGATTTCTACAATGTTTACTTCGTCCTGCGCGTGTAGCAAGAAAAAGTCTTCGGAAAACAAGGTAAATATTCGATCACTTAACGTTGAATTGATTTCGTCTTTTGAAATTGGTAAATTCGAATAATTTCTTTCGGATTAAGAAGAAAATTAGTTGTTTTAAATCGATGCCATGAAAATTAGAGCGGATAAATAAATCAATAGATTGATACCAATATAAGTTTAACGTACTACGATACTTTCACATTTTTTTCATATTTTATTTAATATATAATATTCACGTACGAAATTCATTATTAATGTAAACGTTGAAGTTACATGTACGCGTAGTTCATTTAATACAAACGTTTCGATTCTTACTTCGGGATCTCTTTAATATAAATAAACTGATTCTCAATACCAAGAAATACCTAGATAAGCAAAATGTGCAAAAAGAATAAAACGTAAACAGTCAAATATTAAAAGTGTGTAACATAATAATCGAGTTAATTTACATATTACGAAATATAGACATACATGTTGCTTGGTATATTATCTGTATATATTATTCTACTTATATAATAACACTGTCCAACAAATTTAAACAAATTTAAACAAATTTAAACAAATTTAAACATAAGTGATAAACATTTACAATAAATATATATTGAACATATATGATATTGTAGATGGTAACATGACAAGCGACATATATATATTTATACTTTTACTTAACTATTCAAATAAAATTTCAATAATGCATAAGTAAACATATTTAAATAAGAATTCATACGTTTCCTAATTGATCATTATATTTATTACAGAATTCCAACACTTTACCAGTCAGTTCTAGCAACTGTTCGCTAGAAGAGCTGAACAATCGCATCGCTGTGCGTTTCTTCGTGAAGAGATCGAAGAGATTCGATTTCTTGAAGCAACAGCTGGAAGAGCAAATGCAGCAAACGAAAATTGCTCCCAAGAAAGAGCAGATACCTGAATGTTTGCTTTACTTGGGCCTCGCTTCGAATCGCGTGAAAACATGCGACACGAACGTACGAAAGGAAGAAAGTCGAGTGGATTTCCAGTTTCGAAAACCGAAGATCTACGAGTGCGACTACTGCACGAAGATCTTCTTTCATAAACTCGTCCACAGAAGGCACATGATTCGTCACATGAATAGTATTTATTTCTGCCTGAAGTGCAACCGTGGATTCCTGTCGAAATTATCGAAAAAGAAGCACGATATCTTCTGTCGCCGTTGAATTATTTATACCGCCTTAAAAACAATTCGTACAATTACGTTCTCTCCGTATTCCGGTGAATTTCTCTTTACAGAGGCGTGCAAAATAACGAATTGTTATGGGAAATTATTGTAAACAATGTACATATGGTAAGCGTAGAATGTAGCGATTACATTCATTCTAAAACTTTTTCGATTAAGAGTGGAAACGTGTGACAGGGTTTGAGAACATGTTTGTTTGTAACATAATCCAACATACTTTGTACTCCTTGTAATAGCTTTATTTTGTCGTTATTGTTGCGTAATGCAACATGCTTTCTAATGATTGTGATAATTTTAATTTTAATTATTTTATAGCATTTTTTTTGTAGCACATAAACTACAATATAATAAATTCATTACAAAATAAGAATCGAGTGTTTTAATGCTTCAGATGTAATATGGTACTTCGAAGCGATTTCGTTAACCTTCGTATTGTTAGATCTACGTGACATCACGTTGCCTTTGTCGTTCGTTTTATCTCAACTACATTTTCTTTCAAGAAATGCTCGAACCTCGGATTTTATCAGTTAGCATTCTTCTTTTCCGTTTCGTCCCAAATGACTCGACATGATTCACGTGTACCTTGAATGACGGTTTCTTCGAAACTACTAAATGATAGACTTACAGTGGGCGTAGAATGTATTTGTATTATAAACAATTTACATTGTAATATTCTATACATTCTTGGAAATCTTTCGTATAGATATAGTCCAAACAACAATTATTAGTTTATATAATTTGCGAAATTAACAAAAACTACGAAAAATCGCCAGAAATGTAGAAGTAATTATTTAAATACATGAATACGCGATATTACATAATAATTAATAAGATAAATAAAAACTTGGTCATATTTTATGTAAATTGAAGAAAACAGACGTATCATTTATTAAATATATATTGTTTTAATAAGATGCGAATGAAATAAATCACAATTCTGTAAATTTGAATTACCTAATAATATCTAAGTTAGGAACTACTATTACTTCAACACAGTTTACAATAAAATTGTTCTCTTAGATAAAGCTTGGTTGTGTTAAAACGACGTAGAGCACGTATATTGTCTATTATAATTTATTCAATAAACATAGTTTATTAAATAATTAATGATGTAACACGCAATCAAACATTTTACTTCAAGAAATTTAGAATTAAATTAATTTAAATGTTTTATGTAAAATCTTATTCTGTAACATAACAAATATTACATCCAGATAAGAATTAATAAATATTTTTCATTCATGTATTCTTACTTCTGATCTAATTGTGTTAAATAATTATTTCATGTTACATCTTTAATTATTTAATAACAGAATACTTCGTACAGTTCCGATATTCTTAATGGCAACAGTGGTTAAAATGCTTAATAAAATACTTGGATAGCGTAAGAGAAATATTTATATTGGAGTGGTTTTAATGTAGATTTCTTGTTTATTTGTGAGAACCATGAAATATCAACGTTATCAACCAAAAATCTGCATTAATCCCATTCCAAGTTTTCGAATTTCAACGATTATATATATATATTTTTTTTAAATGCCTAAATCGTCATACTTTCTTCTATTACGCAATAGTAATAAAAATAATTTAGATTTAAATATGAAACGTTTTACAGTAATCGTTGGATTACGGTATTTACATTCTATAGTCACCTAATTCAATTAAAAACTGGTTCAGTTCATTGTATCACAAATATTTTTCATATATATATATATCACCTTTGCCTATATCAAATATTTTGATTATAATGCCTCCATGGAGATGTTACCATACAAAATTTGCAACTTCTAATTACATACACATATCTTACTCTTTTCATACAATTTAATGACCGATATCCTTAGAGTCTCTCTTGATGTTAATTAACTGTTGTAATAAATTTTACATTCGTTCGTTTTCTGATACAATTTTTAATTACAACGTGTCGAGTGGTGGAACATGTCTCCCAATTAATACAGCATTAAACATTCATTGCCAATCAACGAATTCAACAATGAAAATTTCTTAGACTTTGTTCAATAAAACGTTTCTCTTATATTTTCAAAGTTTTCTTGTATATTCTTCTATTCACCTCGTCGTCAATTATAATTCATCACCGGCTGTCATGCAATAAAGAACATTCCAATATAAATACAGAATTTTTATTGAGCTCCGAATTTCTGTCAAAATAATTTTCTTTCTCTGTTATTTTCGACTAATAAATTTATTTAAACAGTTATCGAAGAAAATTTCATTGACAGTTGAAAACAGCTGAAAACTACTGCTCTGACAGTTACATTTATCAAAGTCTAAGAAATCTTCCAAACGCAAGCAAACAAATTATTAGTATGAAGTAAAATTTACTTCTATCTATTGCTTCAAATAAAAAAAAAAAAAGAAAAGAAATTTAATCTTTACGAGTTACGGAGAAGGTTCGCATCGATAGTCGAAAACGATCTAACTAGCACTGTACCGGAAGCATTATTTTCTCTCATTGAGTCAGAGAGAATTCCACCGTAGAGAGTATTCAATTTGTCGCAGTCCGTAGTTTCATGGCGACTCAATTAATATTTGATGTCTTGGAGCGCCTCGGTGGAAATAGTCAAAGTGTCTTCGCAGATTACTCATACTGTGGGATGTTGTTCTGCAATAGGGACAACGCAATTGTTTCTTGGCGTGGAAGACCTGGTGCCTTCGATTCGCAGACCTACTGTAGAATCCCTTAAAGCAGTACATGCATGTGTACACTTTCGGCACAGCAAACACGTTCTCCTTCTCATCCTGACCGTTTTTCAAGTAAATTGGTCTATCGTTCATTTTATCCTTCCAACTATCGTCGATCCTTGACAATCGAATATCGTTGATCTTTGTATTTCGTGGCTCGTCGTAGAAATTGTAACCAAAATACGACTCGTCGAAGCTACAGTTCTCCAAATGCGACAATGCGGAAGTATCGTCGAATAACGCCAATAGCTGTAAAAATTCGGTCGTAGAAGATCTTTCTATTACAAAGGAAAAACGTCTACTCTGTGCGTCTACTGTTTTTGTCATTCGATTCATTGTTAACGAAGCGTCAATTTAGTTCTGAATTTATACATTTGTTCATAAAGGGAAATTATTTGCGAACATTTATCCAATAGACGTTATGCAAAAACATGCATTAACCGAAACAAACTTTATGTAAAAATGAAAATATGTCGATTATATTGAAAAACGTTGACAGTAGACTGTTGAATTTTTGTATTTAAAAATATACTGTCTACAACAGTAGATACCGTAAGCGATAAACGCTATTTTTATTTTATACTATTTACATTGTACACATGCCAATTTCCTACTTCTAACATTTTCCTACTCCTAACTGTTGGACAAATGTCACTTCTTAGACATTAGACAGTTTAGATACTTCAAGCACATGAATTTGATTGCTTTAGAATATCCAGTAAACGAATATTTGCATATTGTTTTTAAAAACTGAATCGATAAAAGTGACAAATTGAGATGTCAATGAATATTACAGTCTTCTAAATATCCTTGAAATTATTCAAAAAATAATTACGCACCTCGTAGTCGATTATGTGGTTTTCTTCGTTTTCCAAATTCGCCATAAGTGTCGGAACCGACGAAATGCTGCACTAGGGGTGAAATAATTGTAACAATATTCCGTATCGATACTCTGCGTTCCAAACGTTCGGTATCTGCACTCTTCTCTCGACGACCGATCGGCAAATGACAAGTCGTAACAAAGGTCTCATTTGCTATTTGGGTTTCAGACTTCAACTTCACCCTTGTTTACGGTGGTGGGGGTATTTCATTGTACCTGACAAACTCGAAGAAAAATAACTCGGGATTGGTCGCGCCATTTCGAGAGGGGGCACAAGGGTTGCGAGGGCTGCCTTTACCTAAGTACGAAGTTCTAGCCAGGTAAATTACTAGTAATAAACCGTGTTACCTACACCCATCCCCTCCCTTCTCCACCGCTGTCGCACGTATTGTACTTCTCTTTGTTTATACGTCGTCTAATAAATTTATGTTACACATGCTTCGCCGTAACGATACTTCGTTACAATAATTTAAACATTAGTTAGAAAACTCTTTAATTTAATTGAAATGTAAATGTATCATTAATTGGGCAAATTTTATTTTTATTGACAAAAGTATCAACTATACGTTGATGGAATTGTATAATTTGTGATAGATACGAGGAAGTAAATACCGAGACAATAAATTCATATTTTATTTTAATTTATTTGTTATATTAATATTATTTTTACTTAACTATGCTGCATCGTTAATTGAACAAAATTTAATAAAGACACGAAAAATATTACAGCCTCTATTACAAAGATGAATCGTGTACATTTACATACTGTTAACTATGTATATATTTTAATTAATTTCCTGATTTTACAAGATAGATACGTGCAGTACATGCACCCTACTCCTACTGCTATGTAAATTACAATAACAACTAAAATTTTCAATTACAGTTTTATTTTTAATGTATGATTAATTTGATAATGTGTAGAATATTCTGTTCGTTTCCATCATTCCTGCACTGTTAGGATAAATATGAAAAAAATATGTCACTGTCGCTAGATTTTTAAACCCAGTAACGTACTAGAGGATGTCAATTTAATATCAGACTCGCTGGCTACTAATAACAGGCCTGCATACAGATCGAAAGATTTAATAAAGAAAGGAAGGAGTTATCATTTGCCGATGAGTTATCAGATTTTCATCGCTCAGGATAATCGGTGCAACTCGAACTTTGTAGGCAAAAACAAACGAGCTCCTCGTTACACGAATAAAACAGCTGATACCACCAGAGAAGACGTTTATATCAAGAAGTAGTCTAAGTTGTCGCTTTCCAAAATAAATATTTTATTATATCCTAAGTGACTCTCTCGTATATTATGAGAACTTTGCAATTACTTCGAAACAAAATGCGAAAACGAGTAAAATACAAGTCTACTTGCCCCGCAAGAAGCGAAAAGTAATTATTGCAATTATCAGTCCTCATTCAAAATTGTACCAGATACCTAACAAATCGTTAAGAATTCTAATTGCAATAAATATTCGCAAATTAAAATTTTAGTTCTCTTCTTATGATCGTGATAAATTTTCCAAAATTATTGAACGATTCTAGAATTTTCAGAGTAAGTAGTATAAGTCATAGAAATCATGACAAACGAATTATTTAGCTCTAGTACTATGAAATAGTACTTGTACATAGTACTGTGCAAAAATCGTAGGTCACCGTGTGAAGCTTGCATTACATTTAAATAAATAATTGTTAATGAAATGATGTGTAGTAACAAAATAAAATATATAATATAAAATATGTAATTAAATATTATATATATATAAGCAGCTACGCATTTACGAACATTATTATATTATAATGTTATATTACGAACATTATTATATTATAATGTTATATTAGTCTATATATTAGTATATATATATATTTTAGATTTATACATCTGTGTTAATTTCATTAATTTTTTCAAATGTTTTAATTTCACTATTCATTAACACAAATTTAATGAAATATAATGCAAGCCTCGCATGATGACCTAAAATTTGTGTACAGTACTATATTACAATTACTTATATCCAATATCATGATTTGAATGAGATTTGAACGCTCATTATGACCAGATACAAAATATACGGCTTTCGAAAGTCATTGAAATTTCTCGATCATGTTTCCTTAACGTTACGACGTAGGAATACATTCCTTATATTAGAGGGTAATCCCACGAACATGTTTCGCTATTAATCTCAATCGCCTAGAAACACCGAATCGATTTAAGATCGATCGGCATTGTCTCGAATTCCAGGGCGGTTCCCCGATCAGAAATGGGTCGTGGTAGCACTTAGCAAGTGGGTGGTACCCAAGTAATCTTGTTCTCATACATAAAACATACAGACCGGCATTATGTTGCTCAGCCTTCTTCCGATTTATCGTCGAATACGACTTCCAGTGAATAGTTTGCACAATTTCCACAGACAAACTGCTCTACCATCGAGGAATTCAACAAGTTTCCGTTCAAATCTTTGCATAAATTACTTAATGTATAAAATGAATAATAATATTTAGAGTAATATAATCGTTTCGCGTCACTTTATTATCTCCGATAGTTAAAATGAAAGAGAGCAAAATTTCTCTCCGAAAGAAACGAAAGACAGACAAATTTCATATGTAAGTATTTTTTTTATAAATGTTCGTAAACGCGTAGCTGCTTATACACAAGTATTATACAAGCACGTACTATCCCTTGTTCACTCGTACAGATACGTGTAAAAGTTTTATACAATACGATTCCAATTTCGATAAAAGTATTTCTTGCTCTTTAATATGATTACAATCAATTGATGACAGAGCAGACTAAAATTGATGTCATTTGGCCCAGGTGGTTGAAACACTGGAGAAACGACATTTCGTATGCACCAATCCAATATTTTTACACGAATATATCGTAAAAAATCTAGAGTTTTCGATGCTTCGAATAAGTATGATATACGGAATAATATTATGAAAATGCGTCATGTGGCACTTATTGAGCATGTTAAACTTCGGTCCATGTTGCAAAATAAACAGACGATCAAGCTGTAGAGAAGCAACCCGACGGCAACGATCGTTTCTTCTTGACGCATACATCTGCATATTATGCCCATATATTTGCCGATATTTTAAATCGCGGCGCGCATCCTATTACGGTGTTGACAGATTTGCACCAAGACATCCGACACGATCTTCCCGTAGTAAAACGGAGATCGATGGCGATGAAAAAAAAAACAAACATCGTTAAAACACCGGCAATCAACTCTTCTCACTTGTTCGTGTTTTATCAACGTACTAACGCGAGAGCACGATACGCATGATTAACGAGGATATTCCTGAAAATCGACGTGTCCAGAATACTGCCTCGTGTACACAGAATAATTAGCACAAAAAAATGTTACTCCCCACCCCGCGTTCCTTTTCGGTCCAAGCAATTTTCACATTCGTTTTACTAATTCAGTAATACGCGCAAAAAGAAACAGTTACCTTTCCCTATTTTAATGTAAGAAGAATAAATAAATAAATAAATAAATTGATTAATTTATCCAACGCGAACTTCTAACTTTTCAATTCATATTTTCGAAACTAAAAATCCTACGAATAAACTGTACATATAAAAAAGTTTCGTCTCGCCATCCCCTATAAGCGGATATTTTTAAAAAATTGACGTAACAATGTTCAAAGAGTCAAGAAATCACTGAGAAGAGTGCAGAAGTTATCTTTCTTTACGTTACATGTAATTTAGATTTGTTTAAATAAAAATGTTCAATCAGCATTTCGTAAGTTATCACATGAACCTCATTGTACAAGATCACCGTATTCCTTTCTGCACTTTTGTTGTATCGATACAATTGAAAATTATTTTTAATTCTTAAGATAGCGAGAAAGTATAACCGTTACGTTTACTTTAAAAGGAGCGACATGTAGACATCGAATTTCTTAATCAACGCCCCGTTAGTTATTGTATAAACCATCCCGTGCAAGATCACACGGTTCGATCCTGTAATTAATTCGATCGGCGAGCGATTTTTCAGTCGAGGCGAACGATGCGATTTTTCCAATATATTAGAAGACTCAATAAATTCCGGAGTTATCTGGTATCTAATTCGAACCGAACGCAACTGAATTAATTACACGCGGGGAGCGCGACGTGGAACGAAACGAAGCGTTCCGAGCGTTTCGAAGCGATAAATAAAACAGATCGGGCACAACAGCGACTCAAAACCGGTGATTTGAGAGTCACTGAGATGCTCTCGGATAAGATACACACCAATGAACGGTCCATTTGTAAGCGGAATGTTATTACGACCGAAACGGTATACAGGTATTAAGCAGTGATATATAATTATTGGTACGTAACGATAATTATTGATTTGATGGAAACCAGTTACCCGCGTGGCGTCCGATACCGATACGATGAAAGTACGATCGATGGATCGTCGCGCGGACGCTGCATGGCACGTACCGCGTGGGTGGATCGAAAGTGGACGATGATGTTGCAAACTGTACGAGCAACTAAACGCAATTATAAGCGTAGATGAGCAAACACTGTACAGTGTAGTCGGTTATCGAACAACACTATTCTTTCCTTTCACCTACTCTCGACTTTTTCTGGCTGACTTGTAAGAAAAGCCGGAGAGTCTAACACGAAAATGAGGATAATAATGCCGATTGAACGCTGCTTCGTTGCAGTGTACTCGAAATAATTTCATCTTATTAACTGCTTTTAACTTCTGATACTTGTGCAATTTGTAAGAGTGTAAAGAAAAGCAAGTGAATCTAATTTGTCGATAATTATATTACTATCTCTATTAGATCGTACGAATAATGATTTCAATATTTTGCTTTCCATATTTCGTAAACTACATGTAAGAGACTAAAGGATAAGACAGTGTAATTAGTCAATGACGAGAGAAGAGTCGTCATATAAATGACAATATTAATAGAGACTTTATATTAACTACTGTGTACAAAATAATTTCTTCCTTTCGACCTTTTTCTTTTTGAAATCAATTTACACGAATAAAGAAGCTAAGAAAGTCAAGCGTGCCAATAATATTGCTATGTCAACAAATTAAATTTCTTTTTTTAATTGCCTTTAAGGTTGTACAAGTATCTGGAATAAAATCGATCAAGCACAAACTTTTAGAATAATGAAATCATTCTTACGACACCGCATTCACCTTCCTATTCGATAAGATGTAAATGTTTGTCGCGTAAAATCGAAGCAAGTGAAGAGGAATCAATTTGAAACGTCACTTTGCTCGGTCTACTTCGTTAACTTGTCTATTTAATTCTTATATGCTCTGTGACACTAAAGCAAAGGAGAATGTTCGTCACGGTGTCCTTGTCATTTTAAACATCAATTTAATCAATCAAAATTTATACGTTATCCTTCTTAGTCTTATTTCTATTCGATCATTATACCGTACAAATTTGTATACATATTTCGTACTCTATCAAAATTCAATGCTTATCATTGTTTACATCTGATCATCAACGTTTATAGATATTTTCAACCGACTTCAAAAAGGAGGAGAACTCAATTCGACATGTGTTATAATTTATTCAATACAATTAGTTTATCGAATAACACACAATCAAACATTTTACTTGAAGAAGTTTAGAATTAACTTAATTCAAATGTTTTATATAAAATCTTATTATGTAACGTAACAATATTATATACAGACAAGAAATAATAAACATTTTTCATTTACATATTTTTACTTCTAACATACTTGTGATAAATAATTATTTAACGACGGAATATTCCATATAGTTCCGATATTCCTAAAGGCAACACTGGTTAAAAGCGCTGTGTGACTCTATGTAAGAAGACCGGTAACATTTCCATTTAAAAACCGTACTATCAACGTTTCAGCAAATGTTCCAATGGTCTTATATATTAACGAGGCAGAAAAAGGTACTCTCTTCGGTCTTTTACGAGACGAAGTAAGTAATACTAACGGTTTTTGTAAATTTCCTTTCTAGTTTTTTCTTTAAAGGAGGTCTAGTTAAGTCGTCAGCTGAAAAGTATATTTTCACTTTAACGAACCGAACGGTCGGATGCATTTCTGTCGTCGTTACTAGCCATAACCGTGTTTGATTTTTCCGAACGAAACGCGAACAGAAATATATAGTATTTCCCATCGATTCGATATTATATCGCTTCCGTTCCACTAACTTTAATGAGACACGTACCCGTGCCATTGTATAATGGCTACAAAATGTATACATTAACCGATACAAGCCAGTTTAAATATTCCGTGTGGAGACCGCTTAAGTCGGTTGCGGTAGAGGTAACTGATCCCTACCGTACGAATATAATTTGCATATCAGATTATCGATCGGAGTAAATCATTGCAGGTCGGCAACCCGGTAGACCTGCCGGAAGGGAAGCTGACATCCCTCCGTAATATTGATTCCTAATTGTTCTCTCTTTAATAACGTCATTTGTTTTCCGCTGTTCGCGAGTGCATATCTATTTAAATAAACAATTTCTCATCGGGACCTCGAGAGGAAAACTGATTTTCAAATGCAAATGGACTTTTACTTGATAATTGATTAACTTTCGTTAAAGTTTCTATACCTACGAAATTGTCAATATACAGGGTGTCCCAAAAGTCGGGGA
>NW_026534348.1:7537393-7543375 GCF_026225885.1 Hylaeus anthracinus | reverse complement strand
TCCCCGACTTTTGGGACACCCTGTATATTGTCTTTACAGTGACAGCAAAAGTCTTTAAAACAACATTGGATTTAAAAGTTACGGTACATACGTAGGTCTTAACAATTGCAATGCTATTTATATAAAATAATAGTTTCATTGTGGAATGCGCTACTTTTTAAAAAATTATATTAAAATAGACAATGTTAGGTTACGCGATCTAACCGTGTCGTAACTCGCGACTGAGCGTTACCTATGCTACCAAATGAACAGACACATACATTTTCAACAAGAGTGTTGTACGTATTCAAAGTAGAAATAAATTAAAAATCTCATCTTTGCTTGAAATTTAAACTTTTATCTTCTCGCGTTTACGAATATTTCTTTCCGTTGGAATTCAACAGAGTAACTTCGCACTGGTTCTATTTCAGTAGCCGAGGAGTCAGCTTTCGGCAAACTGGCCCAAACACTGCCACCGTAAATCACTTTATTGGCGCGTAACGTTCAAGAGCGTCATTATCATTGGACAGTTTTACACGGTATTTATGCAAACTTGCTTGGCCCTTGAAAGCACTTGTAAATCTTGCCCGCCAGTAAAACCGGAAACCATGGCCAGCTTTCTGCAAAACAACCGGTGCCATCGTGAAACGAAACAACTCGGGGGCGGGCGGGGGGGGGGGGTGTGTGGCGAGGGGAACACTGTGACTCATTTTACCTTTGGACTCGAAATTTTTAGAATTCTCTGCGACTAATGACGCACCCTTCTTGCAGCTAGAGTCGGGCAAACTTTCATTTATGTAGTGAAAACGTGGTTTTGTCAACATAAAACATAGCCCATGTTGCTCGGGGATAGCGTAGCTTTCTATTACTGAGACAATTCTTAAAATCGGTGCGGTAGTTCCGGAGATTACCCACTACAAACAAACTTTAGCTCTTTATAATATTAGCTTAGATATGGATTAGGATAGATTTAGATAACATGCAGCGAGACGGTCGACGAGGTGAACAGTCAATCGGAGTGAATAATCGAGCAAACCAATCATTACCAGACTGCGGATGATTGACGCATTTATGGAAAGTGAAAACATGGAAAAATGTACGAGGATGTGCACAAGCGCAAAAATATACAAAATATCAACAATAAAATAAATGTTACACCGTTTGAAATATAAGGCACACATTCATTCGAATCTCGATTCGTTATCTGAATCTGTAAAAATATGAATTTACGTAAACATTCGTAGTCTAACGATAACAGAAGAGATCTATGCATATTCGAATCGATACAGTACTAAACAAAACTAACTGAAAGGAGCAAGCTCTATCGTTCATTCCTACGTATTCAAGATTAATTTCGATAATGACGTTCAAATGAATATAATATTAGAAATATTAGAAATGTATACGGACAATAATGTTTCTTATACTTATAGGGTATTCGAATATAAAATTGTTTGTGTTGAAAATATATATATATTTGCATTCTATAACGAGGAAAGATGCGTGTTAGTAAAGGAATAGACCGTTGTATGTGAACAGTAATGAAACAATAGAATACCAATATAAATACAAGCGAAGGTAACGTACTTTCAACGATTTGAATTGACGATCAATCGGCCATATACGGTCAATGGTAGCAAATATTTATAAGCGCACTCGGTCTGTTACAATTTTTCATCATTACGTAAGCAATTTTCATGAAATAAATCGTCGAATTGTCGTTTATTCCAGTGCCTGGGTTCGCAATTTCAAAACTTTGAATAGTCTGTGCTCTAGATGCAGGTGTGCCGTGTAATAAAGGCAAGGTAGGTTATTGCAGGTAGCAATCAGGAGTACGCGTACGCATCGGTTTGCTGAATCCATGGTCACCGTTCGGTTACCTGTGCGGCTATTGTTCAACCACGAGACTCCATCCCCGCTCGTCGGTTACCTGACTTTTCGATATCGTTGGTCTATGGTAGCTTGAACTACACGGTAATTAAAGTAGGTAACCTTGATTATTACCGCGCCACGTTCAACCGAATGACGGGAATCCCGTCAATAATCGCTAGATTTTCGACCAACTGTTTGTATTGTTATTGCGCTCACGACTTGGATAGTTTTGACAAATAGGGCTATATAATTGGTAACGGAAGCTCTGGCAGTGAAATCCATCGATAAGAATGAGTTTAAAGCTGGCGTCAGGTTAAACAGAAATTACTGCGCATTGTAACCCTTTATACTTCACTGGCGCCGCTGCGACGACGTAAATAAGATGGCACCATAACTTAGAGTTCAATTTTATTTATGGTACTACTATATAAATAAATCAAATAAATGTATAGTATTGTAAATTGACAGCATTTACAGTGGGCGTAGAATGCATTCGTACACCGATCAATTTCCAAAAAAAACTGTGTAAAATTGTAATTTATTAACTTATTTTTGATAAACAATGACATTTTACATATTCTCGGAAATCTTTAAAATAAATAGATTACAAAAAAAAAAGAATAGCTATTTATGTAAGTTGCGAAATTAACAAGAAAAGAACAATTAATCGATAGAAATGTTGAAGCAATAAATTTTCGCACAATTTCATGTTTTCTAATTCGCACGGAGCAATAAACTAACGTGTTCACGTTACAAACTCTACTGTAAATGGTTCGTCATGAGAATCGTACGAATACTTATTGCTTCTATACTTGTACCTACTTTTCGCATTTTTTTTTTTTTTTTTTATTAATTTCCCATATTATATCAACTAGTAAATGTTGTTTGGACTATACCTATCTTAGAGACTTCCGAGAATACGTAAAATATCATTGATTACAAAAAAAGAAGCTAATAAACTGCAATTTCACAGAAAAGTTTTTTGGGAAATTGATCGGTGTACGAATACATTCTACATCCACTGTATGTGTCTTTGTCGTTGGAGGAACACTTTATTTTTCAAAGTGCCATCTTGAAGCTGCTAGTCGCTCGTTATAAATACAAATTTTTACCCTTTGTTCTACAACCACGTCTTTATTCCCGCAAATGAAATAGTCGGTAGTGTTCGTCATAAGATAAAGAGCAAAAGAAGTTCCATCCGGGTTAGATGAAAATTGTAAGAGTTACAAGTAAATCTCAGAGAGATAGATTTTGAATTTTATATTAATAATAAGCGTCTAGAGGAAGAAAATTTATTCATGACGAATGGAACGACTAACAAATTATCTCGTAGCTGTCGGCGCGGCGAAGCGCTGCGTCGGATATCATTTTGTTTAAAAGAAACCGGAGCAGTTAACGCCTTAAATCGTCTATTGAAATGAAGCATACCTACACACGGGTATGTATTAACTAGATGAGTAACTCGTACGCCGCGCGTGATTGCAATTTGCAACCAGTTGCAGGAGAATGTTGCTAAATAGAAACTTGTTTTCTGGTAAAGCATTAATCTCGATTCGTTTATTGCAGCTTATTGTAAAATTTATTGCACTTGGATGAAGTAGGTCGTGTGTGAGATATGGCGAGTTGATTAATATTGCAGATTCGGGTAGGTTTTCGTGCAGACGTTGGGAATTTATTGAATTCTCCCTGTTTTCCTTGAACATTTAATTTTATTACTCAGACACCCGATGAAAATAAGCGTATAGAAAATGTTTAAAACGTATCTGTACCGAAACTTGTTCAGATCCTTATGAAACACGATTATACAATTTGAAATTATACACGCAGAATACGGGATCGACGGATTAGCCGGAAGTAGTTCTTTGCTTTAAACAAGAAGAAGAATATATTTAATATAGATGGATGATACATACAGTTAATTACAAAATTGAGCGTGCACCTGATATGGCAATGAAAAATGGCAGGAAAGTGAGTATAAACCGCGGGACTCAGCTAGTTATTCAATATGACACGATGAACTACTTGATTAAATACGAATAATTTAGTATTATTCGTTTCATAAAATATACTTAACTACATTTAAAAAAAAAAAAAATCATTCAAAATACCAATTTTCTCACGCCGTTGAGTGGACCTAACTCCTTAAATGCGTTCATCCGTTACGAAGTACCTGACTACATACTTGCATAAATACCGCAGTAATTAATGCACCTGCGCGAATAAAAACGATATTCAACGTGAAACCGCGGGGCTCGGCTGGTTATTTAATATGACACGATTTCTGGCAATATTTTCCAACAAGATCGCTCCGAGTGCAAAGGGTTGAGTGAACGTCGAGGACATCCCTAGACACGGTAAAGTAACATAGCGCTCGACGTGTTAACGCGTCGTCCGCGGGGCAGGCTGATTAACAACCTACAAGACCCACCGGTCGTTTAGCAGCCATTAATGAATTTTGGTAGTAATTAATCTCTATTAATCCGTCCTCGATCGATCGAAAAGCAATTAACGAACGACCGCGGGAACATCCCCGTGGCATCATTCTGGGCGCGTGCACCGAATCCCGTGGAACGGTTAGGTATAAATTTTAATCAATGCTCCGCGGCAAAGCAGCCCCACGTATTTGCATCGAAATGGTTTATCGTTGTCGCAAATAAAATTTCGCGACCTGCTCTCGTGTACCATTAAATCATTTCGCTGAATGTTTCAGAGTGAATTTATCATCGATCTGATAGCACCGCGACCCGCTCCTCTCTCTCTCTCTCTCTCTTTCTCTCTCATCCTCTCCCTGTGCTCTCAGTACACTCTACTACATGAGGAGTAAGAGCGGTCTGTCCTCCTCCTCCTCCGCTTCCAACGTTCCAACCCGGATAAAAGAAAAGGGAAAAGAGTAGAAATCACGGCATTCCCCGGCTACTTGATATACGCCTTTAGCCCCAAGCCGGAGTCGCATTACGCGGTTCACCTGCGACGATCGTCGGTTCCCTGGCACCGCGCCGCTGTCACGCGTTCGCCTCGGGATTAATCTCGAGAAATTACGTTTCCGAAGGTTCGCAGTTTGCTGCGCGTTCGCCAGCGGACAAGCTGTGATTTTCAAACCAATTTACGGCCGATTAACACTTAACGTTGCACGGTGCTTGGCTAATCTATTTGACCCTTTCGGGGGTTCGGTCCGTCAGAAACGCTGACGAGGCGACGAGTACAGAGGTATTTAGTCCGGACATGTCAAACACGTGGCTTCGGTCGTTGGATACAGCGTCTCTCAAACTAGGGGAATTCGCGAAGTTTTTAACGCGTTGACTTGCCAAGCGAATATTCTCGAAAATTTCTGCTGAGATTAAATATCATTTAGACTATCGGAGTCTAGGTAATGAAACATTTATCGTGGTATTTAGTTTTGTAAATTACATCGAAATTCAAGAACTTCATTTAGATTCATCTCCTGTGACGTCTAACT
Source organism: Hylaeus anthracinus (assembly GCF_026225885.1). Classification (NCBI taxonomy): domain Eukaryota; kingdom Metazoa; phylum Arthropoda; class Insecta; order Hymenoptera; family Colletidae; genus Hylaeus; species Hylaeus anthracinus. The sequence continues at coordinate 7,538,067 of NW_026534348.1, read as the reverse complement.
TTCAGAATTGATCTTTCTAGTTCTTGAGCGATGAAAAACACTGTAACACCCATATATGGGTGACACGGCGATCAACGTGTTAAGAGCGAACGCATCGCGATAGAAGAATAATGATTCCCGCGACACGTTCAGGAGATTCTCTTTTATTTTTTATCGAAGTAATTAACCCTTTGCGCCCGAGGCCTTTTTTCTGGTACGAATTCTAAGCTGTCTAGATTTGAGAATAAGGTCACCTCGTCGACAATCATTTTATCGACATTTGGAGCTCCAAAGAAATTAAACCTAAAGTAACATTAGCCATTTAGGTATAGATTTGCTGCGTGAAACATAATGGTGACTGAGAGTCGCCTCTCGAGTACAAAGGGTTAATATGAACTTTTGAAATGTGACACGTTCATTTAAACAGGGTATACCCGGTAAGTTATGATAATATTTGTTAGGTATTTTCGGTAGTGCAATTAAGAAATTGTTTCAGACCACGGCTCCTGAAACTTTTTTCATTCACCACCCCATTTATGATTGCGATCTTTTTTCGCGACCCGGCAAATAGGAAATAAAGATATGTAAATGTTTTGTGATGATTTCTTGATTAGGTAACAATATACATATATACAATATACAATATACATGTATATTGTTACCTATATACAATATATGTATATTGTTACCTATAT
>NW_026534348.1:7516034-7537383 GCF_026225885.1 Hylaeus anthracinus | reverse complement strand
TTACCTATATACAATATATGTATATACAATATATATACATATATATATATATATATGTACATGTATCTTATTTGCTAATGCGAAATGCTACAGTATTAAATACAAAGTATTAATTTATCCCCTTCGAACAGGAATTGGACTTAACGACACGCATTTCGTCGATTCCAACTATGTAATAAACTGTTTCCGAGAAAGCTTCAAATAACAATTCTTATTTCCATTTGTACGATATGCTACTCAAGTTTGTCCATTAAAACCCGGGACACCCTGTATATGACGAACAACACGATTTTATTGTTGGTTAGTTACTACTAGCCCATCCTTATTTTCCTTTCACCATTTACGTATCTCGAACACTTCAGAGACACGCTGTACGCGATTATCAGAAAAGAAGACTCGAAGATACAGTGATAAAGAAAGAAAAATTGAATCCGGTTGAAAAGTTATTCGCCATAGTTGCACGCGTCCCACTGGCACGCAAAGAGTTAAACATTAAAAAGTCGACAACTAAAAACCGGATTCCGTGTTACTGTACGCCACCCTCCCGCGTTGTTGATCTCTTCTACTTCCATATCCGAGTTGCGGTCGGCGGCGCCCGCCACCACTGCGTGGGCGGAATTATTTTCTAGTAAAGCATACTATGTTACCACCCCGTAAATTAACCATCGTGGCCGAGACGTGGGCGTCGTCGATCGTATTATTATATTCTGTAGCGGTAAATCAAGCGAAACGGTGCACCGTAACATTTCCTTTCGACCCCGCGTTGCTCTTTGGTTTCGGTCGTTGGACCTCTGGTTTTCTCCAGGTGCATATAAGACCGAGGAATGCTCGTATCGAAATCAACAACGTAATTCATACTCGTAACCGTTTCAGCATTTCTTCGATGGTTGATAGAAAACGTTTAAGGGAAAAATCCACGTTTTTAACCCATTCACTGGCAACTACGAGACGTCTCGTAGTTCAAATTGATCGCAATTATTCAAGGAATAAATTTACACCCTTTCGAGTCACGAATTATTGCAAAAGAAGATTAGATGGACTAGATTACACGTCTGTGTTAAATCTCGGCGGCCCGAGGCAAAACGCTTTATATTTGCCTCGCAATGAATGGTTCAAGATGTGTTCACGAGTGTGAATAGTAAGAGGTTCTCCAAAAATGGATTCAACATTTTCTTTTTTAATCGTACAGAAATTGTACGGAACGCACCTCACTTATACATCAATTTTTCGACAATTAAACACGAAAAATGAGTAACCAGTCAATCGTCAAAAGTAAGCGATGACACATCTCAGTAAAAAGGTCCTTCAAGTTAATTTTTATTCTTGCAACTAAACGTCTTATGAATAAACAGTAAATATAAAACAGTTCCGTCTTATCATTCCCTATAAGTTGATATGTTTTTTGGAAATTCGCACCTACGCGTCTTAAAATTTCCAGCAAGAATCGTCTCGGAGTCAAATGGGTTAAAGTCGAGTGATACGTGTATTAATTAAAATATACCGAGTAAGCCTAGCGACTGGGCCATGCTACCGCTTTCTTTTAAGTAAAGACAGAAGTCAATTATACAGAAAAATTGCACAACCGTTCCCGAAGTGAGTCGGTGCACTGCAAAGTGCAGTTGCACTTCTTTATTAAAAATCGAACTGTCTGCGCGATGGCGTTAGATTGGCGAACATGAAATGCCGTTTCTCAGCAGTCTGATCTCTAGGAAATGATAACACGATCGAAACGACACCTGATCGTCAGTTGTTGTATACCGGAGTTAAGAGAAAGGTGTTTCTCGCGGAACGCGTACATTAGATTCTGACAGAGTCGAGCGAAACGCAATCAAACTAATGACTAATGATTGCGATTGTTGGATAATGAATAATTACTGCGATGCTAGTGATTAATGTGCAGTCGATAATTATGATTAATATACAATACGAATGACTGATGCGTTTCGTAATCATTCATCGCTAAATAATCACACTTTTAATCGTGATTGATTCGGTAGGTCATTGAAATATTATCGAAGATACCAAATATATCCTAGAAAACGTATGTTAAATGATTGTTTAAAATAAATAACTATTTTCAATGTATATTACTTTCAAATAATTACTTTCAATGTAATATCGAAGGTTCTACTCTACTTTCAAACACGAATTCCAGTTCGACGATGGTTGCGTGCTCCTAGACTCAATCACCCGGTCTATAAGCAACGAAGGCTTTCCATCGTTACCATAGACGTCTCCAAATTATCAGTTGACCACGTTTCAACCTCGAATCTCGAAAGGAGGTTTCCCGCAGGGCTTTGCTCCCATTATCGAACGCTTTGGAACAATGTGCCTCTGATATCTCGTGGCAAATTGCACCGCCATCGAGCTCAATCCAAACTGGGACGACAAAGGGCAGAGTGAAACTATGGGCTGGACGTAAATCGCCGCGGTCGCGGCACAAGCCAGGGTATAAATCGCATGGTTCAGAGGCGAAAGCACCGGAAGGCGGAGATACGGAAGGCTGTGCCACGTTCGTGGGTTCTTTTGAAATTTTCGCTCGAACAATGTAACGAGAATCTTGTAAAACTGAGGGAAAACGCAGACGTGGATCCACGACACAATGGGGTGATCGATAAACACAATTCTCTGTTGCGCAAGTAAGACACGAATATAATTCACCTTCTTAACTTTACTTCCTACTATAGATCGATGTAACAAAATAAGGAACTGGAAAAACGTTCATTTAGCATGTTAATAGTAATACGCATTTATTTTGTACAGAGGCTATGCAAATTATTATGGGATTTTTCAACATTTTTCTTTTATCAATCCTCCTTAATTGTTTTTATTAATCATGCGATTTCTGTTTAATACATAAAGGATCACGTGACAGTCTGTAACGGATCCTCATCGGCGAAAGTTAGCTGGCAAGTGTTTTGCTCACAAATGTTAACATTATGTTTATGGAGACTTTTAATCAGATTTCTATTACTGAAACGTTGCTTTAATAAGCGAAGTTGATTTACTATAATTATTTAGGAAGCTTAGACAAAAATGAATTTCGATAGATGCTTGTCTTTTTATATGGGTAAAAATCAGCGTAGGTGGTTGGCAAGAAATATAAACGGTTTCTGTAAAAACTTCCGTAATTAATGTTGATATCGATGTGGTAGATAGTCGGAGATTTCTAGTTACCAAGAAAGATAAATTAAATCTTGTTTTCTCTTTCCCGTTTGCGCGTTGGATGGTATCTCAATTATTTCACTTTTAATATAAAATATCAGCACGTTTATTCCCCAACAATACCGTGTCATTTTGAAAATTATTTATATAGAGAAAAAGTGGTGGATTAATCAACATCGTTTGTTGGATAAAATAATATTACTGGTTCTGACCTGTATACATATATACATACATACATATACATACATATATATAGAAGAATATATGTAGACGAATATATACATCGAGGAGAAATAAATTACGTAGATTGCATACAACTAGTCATAATTATTGGAAGAACGCACATTCGTATTTAATCATTCGCCAAAGTGGTTACTTCCAACTGTTACTAGAATGCAACGCTGGAATCTCCAACGGAGATTTAAATTCTCCCTAAGCGGAGACAAGTCAATAAGTCATCTGAAAGAGGGGACGCATTCGAACCCTAAAAATCCTTATTGCGCGTCCGTTGTTGATACGTAAATACGCGTTTAACGGAATGGCGAATTACTCGTTAGGAAGTCCCTTGCGTTTGTAGTCGGCGTACAGGATTTAAAGCCGTCAAAAGAACGCTGGATCCCACGGGATTCCGCGGTCTGAAACCAGGATTGTACCGGGGATTAAGGCATGGGCTTTAGAGGTTACAGTACAGTAGCCGTCGCCAAGTGAGATTAATCTGAGACAATCCGATGATTTCAGGCACGAACATGAAACTTTGAAAGCATCTGATACTCACAGCCACGTAGTAAACAATGGATTAACTTTATCATTCCTTAATGGTAAGATGACACGAATTTACCCGAGTTTAATGACGATTAATGTGAGAATGATGTAGAATATTCGAGTTAATATTCGTAACATTCGAGCATTTCTTCAAGAAAAATTTTCCTCTAGCAAATTGCGTCTACGACTAATATAATAATTAATTATTTGCTGGTAAGAAAGTCGAAGAAGTGATACATTTAAAATATAAGGAAAATGATTTAATACGCGAGGCTCACTTGGGTGAACTTGAAAGAGTTCAGAAGTTATAGATTAACAATATACGTTATACAGTAATTAGAAATGTAGTCATATTCAAGTATATACAGTTTCTTGGAGAAACGTGTTTCGAAGTAATCACACAAAATAAATGCTACGATATTAATTATATCCCTCGAAAAATAAGTTTAATTCTTCACCTTTCTTTCCATTGCAAGTATTAGAATAATACTTAGCGAATAGAAGCACCTTATACCGATTTATCTGTAATCAGATAAGTCTGTGCTCATTCAATATTCAATTTAATTTCATCCCACAATTCATATCGCAATTTTCACCGAACAAATATCATATCGTAAGCATCTTATGTTTCATTTCTTCCTTAAAATTGTCTTATTTGGATCGAAATTCTGCCCATCCCAGTCTGCAGCTCTATGGGCCTGTCAAATTGTAATTTGTGCCTCGGTAAATAACGTCTCCGTTGCATCGCGAAATTGATTAAATAACGTCTCCATTGCAGCGAGGGTGTCAGATTGCGGGACACGGCGAAAAATGGCGCGTTCACGGTTTGCTTGCCGACAATTTGACCTGTTGGTTCTGAACACGCAATATCGAGCACGTTCGGAGCGGAAATTTATAAACCTGCAACTCGAGTCACGCTCCTACTGCACACCGCGGTGCATGTTGCACACGTGCATCGAGCCCGAGAAAATATGAACTCTTTCGCGACGGTGACGACGAACGAAACGAATTCAGTGGTAGCACGCCCAGGTGAAATGCAATCGTGTCTGTCACGGTGTCATGTTGAACGGTTATTTCTGAGGTGAGACGTTATGGGACTGGTTCCGCGAAATTCATAGGAAATCCGTGGACGGATTCGTACAAATCGTCCGTTCCTCGAAACTGTCCAGTGATTGGAAATCCAAAAATGTCTGTTGTTGTAGATTATTTTTCCTCGACGCGGACGATTCACGTCTCGACGTGGCCGATTATCTGACTACCTGATTTCGGAGGGCGGTAGTCACTTTACGTGTACGAATAAAGAATATGTTATTTCGTACGTTTCAACTACCGGTGACAGAAATTAATTTCGATTACTTCAATTAATTTATTTCAATACACCATTTGTCATTCGTGGAGTAATCATATTTGAGCCTTAACGAAAATCCAATATCTTAATAAAAACAATTTCGTTTTCTCTGATCCGATTGAAAAATAATCGTGTTTAAATTATACAATTATCGATCTATTCGGAGCATGAATTTTGAATTTCCTACCGTTATTTTCAAAACGTATGCTCCGAAAGTCCAATTATTGCACAATTTGTATACAATCATCCTTCCGCTTTCGGTAAAGAAAATATTGAAATTGTATATTCTGAGGAATTTCGTCTCTTCTACAATTACTTTACATGTGGGCCATTCAATTTTTACCTTTATATATGGAAAAAAAACTGCATACTTATGACATAACTGAATACTTTTTTGTATATATACAATAAGTAATTATGATAAATACCTGTGATGAGAAATTTTCTTGGAAATAAGCCGTGAACTCGTCTATGATAAGTTTACGTGACTTACCTGAAACAGAAAGGAAAAATCTAGTTAGCGATAAAGAACAATAATATTGGTTTCAGAGTGCGTCAAAGATGAGAATTGTTTTATAAATGCATGTTACCTTTTGACCCCATTGCGAATAACTATGACATCACTGTTACACAAACTGAATATTTACTTTTCATTAATTCAATGTATAATTTATAAATTCAAAGAAGTACATTCTTAATAAGTTTCTATTTTAAAGCGATTATGTGATCATCCTCGTTATCAACAGCCTTTTGCCATCTAATGCGCAAATTTCGAATACCTAATCGTTAAATAAGTGTCGATATTCGCAGAAACGACATTACTTTCCACGTACAGTCCACCTGATACAACCAAACTTGGAAGGAATTACAAACGTGCTTCGTTTACGTATGCGGTATATTTTACGAAACGAAAGATCTAAGCGAGGTTAGCGAATGGCTCTCAGTGTCAGGGATCTTAATAAATGATCAGTAACGCAAACAATGTACAATTGCGCGTCTCATTGGTACGGGAGCACAAAACCACGTATAACCGACACGGCTGGGTAGTCTAGAGAGCGATTTAAATCTTTCCCTTGCGGGCATGATACTAATACACATCGCCATACCATTACTTTGTTCACCAGGAATGAACGGCGATTAAATAAAATAAAAGTATTTGTATGACTCGAGTATTCATTACGGTGCCTACTGTTGCAAGCCGTGGCTGGATAACAAATCGAATTAGCCTGTAAATCGATATTCTCAGCGAGCAGAGGCTGCACAGCGATCTGTTACTCCGATTGGCTGCTTTATCGGTTTATCTGCGCGCCGCAATGGTTAATGAGAAATAACTTTGATAGCCCAAGTAATAAGTATAACCGGCTCCCATTCGAGTTAATAATTCTCAACCACCGCCTTGTCAGACGCTTTTCGCCGTAAACTATGGACTGACGACTTAATTAGTGGGGTCTGAGAAGGATTCTCCGCTATTGACGCGGAGTCGAAGATGCCTGAAACAAATCACCGATACTTTGTTTATAGAATCACGTTACACTGATTAGATTTACTCATTAAACGCCGTCTATAAATCACGGGTAATTCATTTCATCTTTTTAGAATGCAATCTACAAGTTTTGCGAGATTGTAATAATTAGATTGCAGCGGTTATTTAAACGAGAAACCTCGCACAAGTATGTAAGCAAACAAAAATCGATATTCGGTTGTTTATGTACAATACAGTTTCTATTTTATTTTAACCCTTATTGCGCCGAACAACGATGTACCATTGGCAACACATCGTCACGCATACAATGATATCTATACGCGTTACAAGGAAACTCTGTCTCAAATTAAATTTATACAGGGTGTTCGATGACTGGTGATACAAGAGAAAAGGGGGTGATTCTACATGAAAAAAATAAATCGAAAATATAGAATAAAAATGTTTCATGTAAAGCTTCGTTTTCGCGAAAATCGAGTTTGAATTTTCGCCGGGTACGGGTGCACTTGATCGTGTCCTGTTATAACGGATCTCACTGTAGATCATTGTCTCGATGGTTATTGTCGCAGTTTAAGCTTGTTTGGAAAATTAGGAACACAAATACGCGTAAACCAAATTTCGTTACAATGCCTTACTTGGTTCTAAAATCACGTTTCCAGGGTGTACGTTTTCGCTACATGAAAAAGTAGCGTCGAGTTGCTGGTAGGTAACGTCCGAAACGGCGCCGAGTGCAAAGGATTAATAAGTTTCGGAACCAATACCTAGAACATTTCGCAACGAAGTCGCCAAGCTATTTTTCCAATTTCGCGCAGAAAGTAGGGAGTGCAATTGATTTCTCGATACGGACAACAATCTACTCCGGGCATCATCAGCGACGTGGCACGAACGCCATCGAACAAATCGTAGGCCAACTCTTGGAAGTTTCACCTCGGATTAATACACGACAAATGAGCCAATCGCGAAACCGCTGGCCGTGCATGTACCAACGAATGGAATGCTACGTTCGAGATAAAACGAAGTGGATATTTACTGCGACGAGGCAGCCGAGCATAGGTGTCTCCTATGTATCCGTATCTACATTTACAAAGCGCCTAAGCGCGTCCTGCGAGGGAAGTACCGGTCGAAGTTGCGTACACGAGACGCGTAATGCAAGCAAAACGACGGAACAGCAGCTTCGCCTTTAACCGAGATCAACGGCCAGTTTATGGAAATTGCCAGGATGTACGGATATTGATTGGCTACAAGTTGGCGGTATGCGGGGGACCACCCGCAGGTGCCAGAATGGCTTTTAACTGTAGTTACACGCATGAAAGCTCGCGCGAGGGTATAAATACGCGTGCACGGAAGATTCACGGGCAGCTACTTGAAGAAACGTGAGCCAATCAATGAACGTTAACAAGGCAAATATTTAAGCAGAACACGGCGCGACTATGGGAACCTTTCGGTCCACCAGGAGTTGCGCGTCGCTTGTGTTAAGTGCGAGGAAACTGCTTCAAGATAAACTCTTGATTAGGAATTAATTCCAAGGAAATGTATGCATGTACGGGTTTTTCTTTTTGCATAACGCTTATATATACATATCTCAGAGATTAAGAAGACATTTGTTTAGTTGTAGGGGAAAAGGGAATACAGTAAAGTCTCCATAAATGCACAAACTCGGAGCTGAACTTGCGCGTTTATTGTAGAGTTCGTATATTCCCTGATGTTTGCTACCGAGCTTCTTTATTCGCTGTCTACGAATAAAGAAGAAGACGGAGCGAAAACACCAGTATATCGGCGAGACAATGTGACGCAACGGTGAAACTTTTTTATTATTAACTTTTTTGTTGTGAAACTTTTGCCATTATATTCCAGACATTTTTCCGATTAGCCTTTTCGTAAGTTAGGTATACGTAGTAAAATTTAGCGGACTTGTTTCTTTAGTTTCGTTGGCACTGCCACCTGGATGCTCGTGTGTGATGTTATGTCACGATGCTTTCATACTCCATACGTGTTATATTCCATATTTATCGTATTTACCACCGTATAGATAGATAGATATGTATTTTATTTTATAAACAAAAATAACCCTTAAGAAATTTTGTTTAATAAAATAGGGTCGACGTTACGTGCCCTTCGAAATAAAAAAAAACTCTTGTTCGACACTTTTTCTTCTATTGCTAAAAGTAAGCGAATTATTCAGATGGCCTGTTTTAAATACTTCACCCTGTATATCGCAGTATTAAAATCGTCGTTCAAACACCAGACCGGTGCTAACCGCGAATGTGGTGGCCATTCGACTTCATTATTGTCATAAACATAATCGTACATCCAAAATAGATCAACGTTAACTCCAAACACAAGAAAACACACGAAGTTTAGTAGATATTCAATATAGAACCAAGGTAAAATAAATAATTGCTTATGTATTTTCTGATAATATGCCGCTTAAACGGTTGATCATCGAAAGATTTCAATCGAAACAGTAGCGATTCTCGCGAAACGATCTCACGGGAAATCAGATTACATGTTAAAACGGATACAATGTATACGCGTTGGGTGTATACGCGTGGAATTAGAAGAAAAACAGCGTCGAATCGAGACGATACAAGCCAGATAAACCGCTAATGGGGCTTTAATCCACCTTTAACTAATTGCTAATAGACCGAATGAAACCGAACAGGATTTTCGCCAACAAATTAAGTCAAAGATGTTGCGAGGCGTGCCCACTTAGACGTTGCGTTGAATGTTTCCGTGTAATCGAAAAGCTAATGAACGCGTAATAATTATCGGGGAATCTTATCGACGCGCGATTTCTTTTCCACCACGCGATCAAGCTTTTTATTTAATTATTATAGCATCGAGTGCCGCGAACTGGAAACTTTACAAGGGTGTGTACGCGAACATTAGATGACGGTAATACGCTTCGGGTTTCACAAGAGCGAGATAAACTGATAGTCCTGCGCTCTCACTTTTACGAGAGAAGAAAATTTCTTGAAATTTTCTTATTTAATAGGAAACGTTATGTAATTTTAACTAACTTTACGAAGAACTTATACCCGCCCAAGATTCCTAGTAGATTAATTCTAAAGTGCATGTATGCGCTTCAAAAAAGGAATATTAATTAGTTCGAGAATTATAGCCTGTGGCCATTGGAATTAGGACCACGTACGAAAATTTCACTTTTATGCCTATTCAGGTAGCGTAACAGTATGTCATATCTAGAAAATTGTCTTAGGTCACTCAAATTATTACTAAATACGTTAAATATCGTTACGACCAGCAAAACACGATTAAACGAAAAAAAAAACAATTTATTTTTTTTTTTACCTTGAATTTTAAGTTCAAGGTCAATTTTGCGGGGAGTTTTTTTTTATGTCAATTTCCACCAAATCGTAAGTATAGAATCGCGCTATGGTGACTGTGATTTTGTGACACTCTATATATATAACAATTGATTTGTTACTGTCGTGGTAATAATCAAATTGCGTGGGTGACGAGCGTTTGTAGAAAATGTCTGAATCCTTCTTAAAAGAAAAGATTATGAATCTCTAATTACCACAGTGTCGCAATTGAAAATAAAAATTACGGATATTTGGGAAAATGATGGAGATATAAATCATACGATCAAACAATGTATACAGAGCATGGCGAAAAGGGTACAAGCTTTTATTAAAGCAAAGGATGGAAATACAAGATATTAACGATATCATATACAGCGGTCACGTATTACGTTAGCAGTTAATAAATTATATCAGTACAATTTCAACAAGCCTTGTAATAAATATTACGAAAAACGCGAGAAATGCTTAAAATGTCTAACGGTCCTAATTCGGTGGCCAGCGGGTAATATAACGTTATTTACTTAAATTTGTTTGCCTTTGTACTAGTTTCACACTATATCGCTACGCTAACGAAGACACACCTTTCCCTTCCGAAAATATCGATAATTTAGAAATTTCGTGAAGCATAAACCTCGAAGCAACCATTTGTTTATCGGAACATACGTCTCTTGCAAAGAAACAGTCCCTCTCTGTCTCTCGTACATTCAAATAAAACCAAGACATTCCAGATGGCCGTGTTAAAGGAAACACGCCTGGTACACACAGATGCGCAATATCTCAAGCACAAAGGTCAAAGTAATTTCACGCATAATATCCTGCCAGGAATACGTTACGGCGCGCGGGTTTTTGCGAAACCCCGACTTCCGTCGACTCCGAAAATATTTCTCGGTTACCGCTGCAATTCGTTACCACTTGCGCGATTTCACGCAGCCATAAATAAGTCAGAAGTCGAATAAATAGCGGCGGGTATAATTAGTCCGATTGCGGTACCCGTGTCATTTACAAATTAATCGCCGTGCGGGGGTCTCTGCTCGCGGATTTTAAGAATGAAAATCCTTCGCGTTCCGTCGATTTCTCTTTCTCTCTACACACCCCTCCACCCTCCGCGACCCCTCCTTTGACTCCGCCTCTCCTCGTGGCTAATCATTTAACAAGGGTTCCGGGAGATTTCATGAATGAAATCTCGCAATCGTCTGACACCGGGCGATACATTAACGTTACTTCGCGGGATCTCGGTACTCCGCCAGGAATTCTGAACGTGTTACGGCCAGGTGTTGAGATACAACTGTCTCTACCGGGTGAGATTTCAGAACTCATGCCCAATTACGTAATCGTAGCCTGTTGCACCACATAATAAATCGACACCTTGGAGCGCGAGGCATAAATCAAGCGATTCTTGAAGCGAACGTTCGATGTCCGAAACGCGACAGTGAATGATTGTTAGCCGTGTATCGCGGTGTTTCTCGAACCCTAGCCTTCCGGTAGATCCATCGATAAGAGAAAAGTTTCGATGGACTTCTTAGAGTAGAATTAAATTATTTTTTTTTTTTTTTTATTATAGGATGTTTTAAAAATATGTATCCAATTAAAATTATCTCGTGCACTTTAATTTTAACCGTTTATACGTTATTTATTGTATTGTCACGTTTGTAATGGATTTTAAAGGTGTTGAAGAACAAACGTATTTTTGTTTTGAAATATTATTGACATAGAAATGTAATTGTTCGAGTCTCTTTGGGATGATTTTAATACGACTTATACAAGTGCCTTTGAATTTTTCTTAAAAATTGGCACGAACTTTTTGGACAACCCAATATAAATATAAATATAAATATAAATATACGTGATTCGTTATCGGTAGTAAATGGATATTCCTCCTACTCTTATTGCGAGAGAATCGATAACATGAAACATTGATTATAGTTCTTACGAAAATAGCGAAACAAATATTCTCGTTCCTAGTATCTAGAAAATATGGCAATCGTGTAAATATCACGTTGCTTGTAAATACATGTCACTTCGTATCGATAACAACGAATTATTCCATCCGCTCTCAATGTAACAGCATAGATAATATAGGAAGAATCATTTCGGTTCTCTGTTAAATGAAACTAACAAGACAAATATTTATCTAAATTTTGGTTTTATTCGAAAGCTTACATGCTGTTTACATCAGAAAGATGCTTTTAAATTTAGAAAATATCGCATGCTGAGATATTAACGAAAGAAGTTTCAGCCTCTCCTGTAAAAGATGCGAAAGTTGAAGCGGTAGCTCCAACGCCAGGTATACGCGGTGACGTATAATTTTTCATGTACTTGGCATCGAGACACTACCGCGTCCCAAGATTACATGTAAACATACCGTCGATCGCAAACGCACGTCACGCGAGTAATTATTCCTTCCGCTTTCAATCGGAGAGCCTGATCACGCTCGGACGCGTTCTAAACAACCTCGCTCGAAACGACATCTCGACTAAGTAGCTGGCGCTGACTGGAGCGTCAAAATAAATGTAAAACAAAAGGAATCGGGGTAAACTAAACGTCCACCCGTTACAGACCCGGCCCACGCGTTCTAGACGGTCAGGTTAGCACGTTCTAGACGGTCAGGTGGGTATATAAGGAGTTAAGAAGCGAGCAGCGAGGAAATAAGGAGCACCGAGGAGGAAGGCACTAAGGCAGCCGATCCGGGGTATCTGATGGGCCGATTGCATCATTAGCGAGCGTACGTGCTCGCTAGAGAACTCGCACCAGAGAAAGCCAGATCCTGAAGGGCAGACGGGACGGGGAAGAAGGCGTAGAAACGATCGAGAAACACCAATTAAATCTGATAGCGACGGCTTTCCGATATTCAGTGCAAATGACGTACGAAATCGATGCGTTCGGGGCTGGGAATAAATGATCGCGAATCGATCGAGGAAGCTTTCAATCTTCGATCTCGATAATAATCGCGCAACTATTTTCCGGCTCGTGGGACGATCATTCTCGTTGATAAAGGCGCGGATTAAAGAGGTGCACGAGCAGGAAAGCAGCGCGACGATAACAGGCGGCGCAAGTAATGAGACGGTAATACGAAAGGAAACGTGACAACGGTTGCTGCCCCGGTCCGTGGACTTATCCAAATATAGTCGTGTCCATCAGGTTGAGAGTCTCAACTTGAGACTCGGTCGAAATCGAGCTGTCTCGGTGAAATAGACAAGGGAATTGAAGAGAGCGCGAGGTAAAAGTCATTGAGAAACGGTCAGAATAGGTAGCAAACTGTTAGAACGAATGAGATAATTTGAGGTTTAATTTTTGTTTCTTTCGAATAAGACATCCATCTCGTGTCGAAAACGACACCGAGGCTTGCAAAGTGATCATTTCGTCTCGATCTGATGAACTACATTCGTCTTCACTCAACGGAAAAACTTCGTCTCAAAGATGTTCGTCTTCGTCGTTACTGAAGATACATATATCGGGTTGTGTGAAAAGTCCGTGCCGATTTTTAGTAGGCGGTGCAGGTCTGAATATATCGGAATGGTTGGAAACAATTAACACTTGGACATCCCTTAAAAGGTGGACAAATTGCGGAACAAAATGGTACATATATAATTCAATAAATATTTATCGAAATTCAAACGCGTCTTCGAATGTTTTTTAGAAATTGCCACGAACTTTCTGGACAACCCAATAACAATATTCTACATTTTAAAAATCGAATACGTAGATATTTCACCCACTGCATAACTATCTTCGTATCTTCTTGTATAACTTATAATTACTAACGTTCTATCAATCCATTATTACACTAATATCTTAGAATCTATTACCATTATCTAACGGCTTGAATCTTTTCAGTCTGCGTAATACAAAGTAAGATTAGTATGACTCTTTGCCGCGGTGGCTGAGAGCAGACATACGACCCGAACGGTAAAAAAGCTTCGGTGGTTGAGAGTAGACGTACAACCGCAAGAGGGTTAATGTAGGAAGTTCATTGAATTGTAGACCCCCTCTAAAATAAACCGGTAGCAAAGTGTCAATAAGTGAGGTCGCTGTTTCATCCAAACAGACCAGAACCCTGGATGACACGACCGAGACGTCGAAAATCTATACACCGGAGGATACGTCGAGGCAGCATTCCGCGGTTTCGTCGAGTTTTTGCGCCGACCAGAGAGAGTGAAAGACCCGCAGGGCTAAACATCAGCCACTATGAAGGGGAAAGCGCGCGAAGAAGAAGAGGCGGCGGCAAGAAGAGTCACGAAATGTCGCCTCCGTGTCAGTGTCCGTAAGGGTGCCTTATACAGGCCTTATCGGGCCCAAGGATCGCCGGCACTTCGTAATGTATATCGGCGGCGATTTAAAAAGGGAATGACGTTTTATCGTACAGTACGATCGATAAGGCATTCAAGAATGGTAGCCCGCCTTTTCTTCTGAGGACATCGATGCCGCGTAAGAAATGACTTACTGGTGATTTTAAGCGCCCCTCGTACAGAAAACGTGATTTCGATTCAACCGTATGCCCGACGTTTCGTGGTTGGCGTACACTCATGATGGTATTATTCATTGCGATTGACGTTAAATCAAATTCGTTTTCAAAATTATCCATTTTTTTTTTCATTTCAATTGACTGGGGAGAACGTTTTGTTCGATATAGTGCAGAATCAAAGTATCGCGAATGCAATGGGCTGTCTGGAAAGTCCGTGCCGATTTTTAGTAGGCGGTACAGGTCCGAATATATCGGAATGGCTGGAAACAAATAACATGTGTATATTCCTTAACGGGTGAAAAGGTCGTGGAACAAAATGGTACACAGATATCAAACATGCCTTTGAATTTTTCTTAAAAATAGGCACGAACTTTCCGGACAACCCAATATTACTTACTAACGAAACGAAGAAAACTTTCACGACAGAATTCCTATAGATTTCGTTCTGCACTGTGTTTTATAGTACGCTAGCTTTCGTCCGCGGCTTCGCTCGCAGGAAACCGTTTAATCCCCTCGGAAACTGATATTGTTTCTCCATAAAACCTTTTAAGGGTTTCTCCATAAACCCTTATTCACCCTTATAGAGTTTCAATTTTATGTCACATCGCCATCTTAGATTTCGAAATTCATGCCAATTTTGTAATTAACGTCCCAAGAAAACCTTAATAACGACACCTATACCGATTCGATGCCCTTAATAATGCGCATCGCCCTAACTTTATCGGAAAGTACCGTTAAAAAGTAACATAGTAAAAATCTTGGAGAAGAATCTGAAAGTAGACACGCAAAACGCTTCGAACGACTTTATCTTGAGAATGAAATGTCCTCCGTGATAGTTAGTCGATGACTGAAGAGTACAACATCAACGTTTAAGAGATAAAATTATTTATTTATGTAAACACTAGCAGACGAAACAGCTGAGTGTAAGTCGTGACGAAACTTTTGGGTGAACCTAACGTAATATGAAACATTTCTCTATCGATACGGAATCAACGATCTACTCTGAAGTCTCCATCGCAGCCAGCGTCGATCAACCCTTCTCGTATCGCGACCATTCGGATTGATAAACCAACCATCAGTACCGTTTCGCAACACTCATGGCCCTGCAAAAAACAAAAAACAAAAAAAAAAACAGAAAAAAAAGAAACACGCGCGATTTATCCCATGCACGGTATCGTAGCTTTGGAACAATCCACGTGATCTGGTCCTCATCACCAAGCGTGGGCACCTATCTGCTCTACGTTCGGAGCATTACTGCTTATTGCGCTCTAAAGTATCTTATCTGTACTCGTAGCAACAGAAAGATTGAACAGCCAAGAAAAATGGCGTCGAACAAGAAGCTGGCCATCGAGTAGTGATGGGATTCAAACGGTCTTCAGACATGTTGAGCCAAGAAACGAAATTCAAGAAAGCTACAACGAATATATAGTTTCGTTTGAAAAACAAAAAAAAAAAAGAAATGCTACAAAAGGCAGACTCACGTAGAACGATTCTGTCCTTTCTGAAAGATATCGGAATCTATAATCAAATATAAACTCTATGTGACTGCAACATAGACGCACAGCAAATGTGGTCGCTCATGACCTGAGAAGGTGCGTGTGACCTTAAACATCCAATTAATAAAAAAAAAAGGAAAAAAAGAAAAAAAAAAGAAAAAAAAAGAAAAAAAACCCCGAAAGGATTAATTAGAAGTCTCTTGCAATCTATGCGTGCTGTTGTTCCATTGTGCGTATACCTGTGTTTTCAGAAATACCCTCATTCGGTTGAAAACTAATTTTCGAAACATCGTATTTAAGAAAGACAGATTTATAAAGTTTGCTTTCGTCTCAGGCCAAGCTCCAAATGACTCAATACTCCGCGGTGCTGGCTTGCTCGAAACCCTCCAATCGTGACTATTGAAGGCCCATCGCTAGCCACGAGGGATCGGAACGAGGAAGGGAAATTGTGCACGGAGATTCCGAGCGGAGGGCCAGAGAATAAATTTCGAGCGATAAGTGATCGTCTAGCGTGGAGGGCGTCGCTTCTTATCGAGTCCGGATCATGTTTAGCGAGGATCGACACGGTCGGACGAATACCCGGGACCTTCTTCACAGAACCCGCGAAGCGCGAATTCGAAGCATAGAGGACGCGAATATCACTGCGTAAGAGACACGACGAAGAAAAGTCACGGACCAGTTCGTGCATTAAGCTGCAACGAACGCATTTGCATCGAACGATCCCTCAAGTTCTATGGACTCGATTGTAAAGTCGTGTCTACATCTGCTTATGTAGATTCCTGGATGTGATAACCGTGGTCTAGTAATAATCCAACCCTCTCTCTCTCTCTCTCTCTTCCCTTCCCCCCCCCCTCCCCCCACCGCCCTTACCACAATAAATACGTATCGGTAATCTGCATTACATGCGAGCAATATAAGGCTTATCTACTGAACCATCATTCGCATCAGTGGAGTCAGGATCAGGATCGAACTCTACCTATTAACGTTCTTTTAACGCGTTAATCGCCATATCATCTGTATACGGATGACAGGGATTGTCACTAAGAAATTAAAAACTTCGTTTCGAGGATCAAGTATTGAAGGAAACAAGTCCGTGTAAGATCCGTGAATTCTGATCGGGTTGTAGAAATTGATGTGGTTTCTAATTCTACAAAAGTAAATATGTGAGATTTTGCGATGATTTGTCTATGTTAAGGGGTGACGCCACTCCAGGTCCGCCAAAAATAAATTTCGAGAATTATTTTCAGAATGGGTCTAGCAGGATAAGAACAGGCAATCGGCCGAATCCCAATTTTCATTGCTATTATGTGTCGTGCACCTTTTACCTTAGGTAAAATACCTTTTACCTAAAAATATCATCCCACAAAGTTTAACATTATTATTTTTGTTCTCTCGATTACATTTTCAGATATCTAAATTCTGCAGAAACGAAAATATTCATACTTATAAACTGCATCTCATGTATTCTTTCTCCAGGCTATGCTTTCAATTATTAAGGGTAGAACGGCCGACACATGTAAAAGTTTCAGAACGATCGGAGTTCCGGAACACGGTTAAATAATTAAAAAGAAAGAAAAATCCCATGCGTTACGGACCGTTCGATGGGCTGAAGGAGAATAAGCTACTGGTCAGACATACAACGCGTATCGTGACAGCTGCGCACACGTATCCGCTGCTGCGTATCCCGTTTATTCCCAGTTATTCCCATTTCGTCTTTATTCGTTCCCAACTTCCGGTTTACGTTCATTCCCATCGTCTTCGATCGTTCACTCAATTTCGTTTGATTACACTTAAAAGTGAGAAACGAAACCAGAATGGTTTCCAGTCAGAAAAGTTTGGACCAGTTTACGCGTTGAACAGCCTCGAATTCTCTCGTGTCGAACTACCGACACGATCCCTCAATTTCCTCAGGACTCGATTGTAAAACTACGTTCTTTATTTTCGCCGGAGTTATCCGGCGATGCGCGTCCACGTCTGCTTACGTAGATCTCCAGCCGCGATAATCGTGGCCCACGTGGGCGGACCGCAACTCGCCCTCAGAGATCGACTTATCCATGCCGGATGGAAACTCGAGAACCACCGGGGCACTTCCATGGACCCTGGACCGCGAAAAAGCTCAACAAGCCACCGGAACGGGTTCTACGATAGTCGACATGATCGCCTCGCAGAGGACATCGCCAGCGGTTTCCAGAAATCTGTTTAAATGACAAATTCAGTTTGTGGCGACGATGAGCTGGCGCCACATCGTCTTACTTGTGTTTAGATTTTGCAAGTGGTACGTCTGGACGGATGGTTCGAACGGATTGGTACGACTGTTATTAAGGGTGAATGCATTTGTTTGAACAGAGCGAAAGAGATGCGTGAATTGACCGCGGGATACGCGCCTGGCAAAATAAAGTTCCACCTTTTTGTTGTTAATCGAGTCGCACTTAATTCGCCACCTTACCCACAAAAGTTCAATTTATTTGCTCGCAAATGTGTAACACAGAGGAAGACCTGGAAACGTCAGGAAAGACCTGACTGGCCATTCGAGTAGTAAAATATTATGGTGAAATGTAAAATATTTTCTTCGTTTTTATTTGCTGAAATACGCGGATCTTTTCTTAAATATAACGTTCGCTTTTTTTTTGTGAGAGCGAAAACTGAGAAGTTACGAAATACCCTGATGCAGGTGGTAGACACTTCTACTCTACATTAAAAGATACTCTGTTCCAATTGAATCGCGCACAACGCTACACTATGTATATTTCCGTGTACATAAGTGTAAAGATTTGTTAAGGAATTCGAAAGCACCCTTCACTAGTAGCTAAAGAAACTTCGATATTCCGATATAATTTGTATACAATGGAAGCAGTTAGAATCGTAAAACTCTCCGGTAGAATGGCGGGCATTTTAGCTATAACTTCGTTCGCGTATCCGGAAACTTGAAACTCCACGTACCCACCGGTGATATTTTCCAGAAATGCGATACCGATTCTGCGAGGCGCCACGCACGAACATAAAATAAGTTGAGATCTTAAGCCTCGAATTCCTCCCCACTGATGCAGAAGCAGATCTCCGCCGTACTCTTACAGATACGTTACTTTAACTTAATATACGAAATGGCTTAAACAAGTCTTTAATGCGAACGAAACGTTCTCCATGATAGTTACACTATGACTGAAACGAACAACATCGACTTCGAATTTGGATAAATACTGCTAGATAAAATAGCTGATTGTACAAATCCTCCAAGCGTTCAAAATTATACAAATAATAGAAATAACATTAAAAATTACTTATTCCATTTACTCGCGTCTATCCTGTTCGCAATGATCGTAGCTTACGGCTACGATAACGCTGAATTGTCGGTTCACAATGGCTCTATTCTTCGTATCGATTCCACTGGCAAACAAATGCGTTCCTGGTGGAATGCCGAAGGCGCGCAATCGTGAAAGTTACACGAACGCGGGCGGTATGGTTCGCGTAACTCTGCCAGCATCGCATGTATCGCGACGTGAAAAGCGAACTCGGGCCCACTTATAAAGTTCAGCCGAGTCTGGGATCATAGCTCGGTCTTCGAACGCGCCCTAGGCTGTAACCGCTTTGTGGAAATGATTCTCTGCCGTCTGCCGGCCACGATTCGCATGCACGGAACGTTACGGTAGGCTTGGTCGAATCTATGCTCTGAGCAACGTATAAATTCACGCACCGAAGAAGGAGCACTAATCTGGTAAAAAATTTTGATCGCTTCCATGAATCCCAATGAGATTCGGAAACGGAGTATTGATGGGTAAAACGATCGGGAAATGCAGAAGTTTCGGCAAGGTGTGTCGAACGAGCAACCCAGTCTTTTATTAGTAGGCCGAGGACGCTTACGTGCTCGAAATACAGTTGCGTGCGAAATAAGTTTTCGAACCGATCAATTTTTCACTTTATATTCCGAAAATGACACGTGACTTTAACCAATGTCAGATACAAAGGTATGCTAAGTGAAAGATACAAATGTAAGAGCTCGATATTTAACGATTTAAATCTTACGGTGAAACATGGTATTTTAGATAAAATATAGTGGGTATATAGTGACAATAAAGTGGGTAGCATCGCAGATAAAAATAAGTATTTGAAAATCTTGTTACGTGTTTTGAGAATTGACGAATATCTTGGTTGATTTCAGTTAATTACGTTTCACGGTAATGGCGTATGAATACATATTCTATTTCTCTGTGAAATTAGGTTACACGAGATTATGTGAACCAAGTATTAAGAATAATACTTGGCCTGGAACTTATTGGAACGCGCGTTAAGCAGGTACTTACTGTATGATTTTTTTCTCCTACATATAAAAATGGTTTCTTGTTGGAAGTTTTGTCAAATGTGTAACGAACTTTGAATTGAATTGAATCAGTTATGTATATCTACAATTCAATGGGTAACAAAGAATACTGATATTATTATGACGAGAAGTAAATAATACTGCACTATACATTTAAAGGTCTCGAACAGAACACGTGATCCATTAATTTCTTTTATTAACTATACGATACGAAGTGCGACGTCAGAGATGACTTAAGAGTTCTAAGGAAAAATAGTTCTGTCTCATCAGAAGTGATTCAGTGCAAAGGGTTAACATTTTTTTTTTTTTTTTTCTTATGTTTCATCCTTCACAGCTGTTTCACCTCTCGAAATTCAGTTATCGTCGCTGAAAAACCACGTATGCCTCCCTTGAGAGTCTCCCCGAAACCATGCAAGAAGATGGCCAGCAAAAATCCGGCGACACCCATTACCGCGAGTCAATGACGCACGTCCAAGCACGCGCGACTTCTCACTTTTCTCGTTCTTGCCGCCGTCCCCGTCATAAAAACAAAAAACCGTACAAGTACGTTCGTTCTGGACGACGTCCCGATTAAGACACCGATGTGCTAATTGCATCTCGGTCGCAGCCTGCGTGGCAGCGTCTATTTTGATGTACGCGGTTACGACCATCTCGATACAACGCGTATCTCTTCGACTCGCAGGTGAACGCTGGTCGAGAGAGTCAGTCACGCATCGGAAGAATTTGCATACGGGACGACGTATGGAAAATAGGTTCTTATTAAGACGGCCGATTATCGTATCTCGCACGGCGACCTAAGCGCCTCTGGCCACGTTAATTGCTGCGTGACCGTGGTTAAAGGCCGATTCTCACCTGCGCACGATGCGTCAGTCGGAGCAAAAATCGAAGTTTTGACATTGTTGGACAATCTTTACATTGAAAGGTAAATAATGGATTGCGAGGGATGGAATAAAGAACTATCTGAAAATATATTTAGTGAAAATTAGATACAAAATGTT
>NW_026534348.1:7456931-7516024 GCF_026225885.1 Hylaeus anthracinus | reverse complement strand
ACGTGTGTTTTCACAGACCGTTTATCGTCGACTGAGTAGTCTCCTTAGCTGTGTTTACGTACACCGATAACGCACACATCTCCCTTTCCGCATATAGAATGCTAATATATACAGAGTCCAAAAATGTTGAAGGTCCTTGAAAGAGGTGGTTCGGGGGATGATTTGAAAGAATTTTTTCCTTAGCAAAAATATTGTCCGAGGCTTCGTTGAGGAGCTATTAACAGAAAACCTCGACCAATCAGTGTGCGGCCGCCTAGCGCGTAGCCTACGCTACCGCGGGCGGGTTTTTCGCGATCCAATTCATCACTGAGAGATATTATCGTTTTATTAAACGTCGTTTTGATGATGAACATTAATAAACTAGAAAGAATATTCTATTAACACGTTGGTCGTCGCGTCACCATGGGCGACAGGACTTCTCATTGAGAAACTAAAAAAGAAAATTTCAAAGGTGAGGCGTTAATAAAAATAAATGTGGATAGGATTCGCGAGTTTCACGAGGTTAAGAAATTAAATGCTACGACAAATGTTACGTTCTAATCTAGTCTTCGATAGTCTCGAGACGAAATTTGAACTCGGTAGACATTTTTACGAGTATCAGCCCTGGCAACGAACGTGTTAACCGAAAATTCTCTTTGTACCATCAAATTACTTCGGACAATCGAAATTCTATTGTATTTTGGAACAATTTCACCGCTTAGTCCTTTAAAGAACCAACATGTGATAAACGTTTCACGGTCGTCTGTTTATTCAGTCTCTCGTCGTTAATAACGCAAAATATATTCGCGCATCAGCATACAACGAAGGTGCGCTGTTTAACGCGGAGGAAAGTGTAGGTGGACAATCGAGTTAGCTTTTTAATACGAGGCAGCCGCCTTCGGCGTGGATCTCGAGGAGCATCAGTCACTCGAGCGATTCTTCCTTAGTGCGAAATCATCGCAATTCGCTTCGTTCGGACAACGCGCCATTGTGGCTGGTCGATGGAAGAAGGTCCAGAATGAATTAGCGTCGTCTCCGTGAAAGTTGTCTCACGATATGCAAATGTTTGACGCGAGGAGTGCTTCAAGAGGGATAACCGTGGTGGCAGAGCACAGAATATTAGGGTCATCGTTGCAATCTGTTTCTGACATTCACGTTTATTTTTCAGTGGAATTTTTCGGTACACTGAAAATACGTTTGAATATAGACTATCGATTATTCGGCATCCGAATCGATATGAGAAATGATGAACGGTTTACGAATATCCCGTTCGGTTCATACAGTGAATAATAATTTTACATTCTGAGTTACGTAAATAAGTTATAGATGAAGACAATCTTCAGATGTTACATCATTTTTTATAAATTAATAATTAGTATATTTGTGTATTATGTGTCTACAAGTATAAATATTTCTGCTCCTGTCAATTAGGTCTTCTTCGAAAATGTTTATTTAGAGAAACGTATGGTTGTATATTTTTTATTTAAATACGTATATTTACCGGAACTAATTACAATAACGATGTAAGCAGTTCCTTTTAAAGATTATGTGGTCATACAGTACAATATTTGGATAATCTAAATACATCGAACGCCGGCTAAAGATCAATAGGCAGTTGAAATGGCATACGTGTACAAACTTAAGTGTTTCAGAAAAATAATATACTTTCACTTTATATCATATTACTAAAGATCCAAGAAAACCAAAATTTCTAATTAATGAATACTGTTAAATATTTCGAAGATTCTGATAATATAATTTTAAAACGTTGTTTTTTGAACTGGTTAAATCAGAACACCTCGTTGAACTATCTGTGACAGCGATGGCCCGTCAAATTATCAAATGTAACTTAAAATTGGATGAAATCGAACTCGATAAATAGTTCATTGGGCGAATTGTGGGATAAAGAAAAGCGTAAAGGACGCGTCTATAAGTTAAATAGAGCTGACTAGGTTAAACGAAGCGTGTCGTTCGAAGGCGAGAAAGAAAGAAGCGTCGCGTTGCCGTGGTCGCAGGAAGTTAATTAACATCTCGGACAAGTCGTGGCTCGGCTGGAATGAGCTAAAGCGAGCTAAAATCCTGCGCCGTATCTTATGGTATCTGTTCTTGTATCTCGGAGCAGTTGTGAGATACGGTGTCTCGAATGCAGTTTCGACCAATCGTAAATAAGGATTCGATCTCACGCTTTCTTGCAGGAAATAACTTGCAAGGGTATAAAGTAATAATTTCGTTTTCTTCTGCATTAGAAGCTAGCGTGGAAATCCTCTTACGAAAGATGGCCAACAGTCAAAATAAAAGAAAATAACAATAGTTTATTATTCTCTTATTTTTATTGTTATCGCGGTTTTAGTTTTATATTTATATTGTCTACTATAGAACGTTTCTATTATAGATTAATATTTGAAACGCAACAAATGCTTTGAACAACAGAGTTGCCTTATTCTAGTGTAAAATAATGAAATATTACGTATAAATTCAACAGGAAAGGTTTAACCTTTCGAAGCCTGATTTTCCAAATTAAATTTTTACAAATATCGATGTATTCATTCTTCGAAGAATTTTCACAGCTGACGTTTATTTTTGTATCTTTTGTTCCAAAGAACATTATGTAATGGTGACATACATACAGCGAAATATTAAAAACGAACCAATTGCAAGTGTAAATAGTGTGTCGCTGTGTAAAATTGTCGGCGAAATAGAATGCGATCAGTTGTGGAGGCCCCTTTAAGTCTACTATCGCTGGTAGGTTTCACGAGGAGGTTCAAGATCGGCCTCGTAGATCAGCTACCACAAAGAATCCCATAAATCGTAATCATTCAACGTGAAGCCCAATGCTCGCGTAAACGCTCTTAATGTTCTCCAGTTTCTCCATCCTCGTCATCGTCGTTATAACCAGGGATCATGTAAGTTGCGTAATCCACGAGTGACTTGTGACTCTAGATACAGTTACTTAAAAAATCGAATCACCTGTTACACACGTAACCTCTCGAGGGATGAATTTTAAATTGATTTTTTTTTATTTTTTTGCTTCAACCAGATACACACAAACCAAACCAGTCACTCACCCTCGGTATTGTAAATGTATTAATTCTAAAAAGTATGGGTGCCATCCATTATTAGATATTCTGTATAAAAATAAAAAAACCTCAACTATTTCACAAAAAAAAAAAAAAAAAAAAAAAAGAAAAATCTGCAATTACTTCAATGGACGATTTTACTCGCTTCCAACATTTACAAACACTCTGAATCTCTAGGCTTCCAGATTGGACTTTGTTGCACTGAACCTGCAACCTCTAACACGGTACCGCGCACGGTAATCACGATCGTAAATTAAAACTAACAATAAGCGAAAGAAATTGTACGTTAGAAGTGTTCCGCTGGGTAAGGGTGGTTCGAGTCTTGTAAATCTCGAGTAACATTCCGAACTCACGACTCCTGTCCAGTCGGATAAGTGCCCCATACTTAAAGAAGCCAGGAGATAAACATCCAGGGCTTAGTTAGAACAAGACGAAGCGTTATGCATTACTCAACATCGCGTTCCTCGCGGTGTTGCGCGACGAAACGCCGTTTCCTACGTTCAGAAACCTACACTTCGCATTCTAGCAGACGAAACTATGGCACGCGAAAGGGGCGATTTCCTGGAGATTTCGTTAGAATTGGAAATACTTTCGAAGGGATTTGGAATACAATTTCTGGCGCTCGCGGTGCGTTATTTGCTGAAAAATGGCAACGCCTGCGCGGCAGAAATGGCAATTCTCGGTGAATCTATGTAATGCTGAGTACTTTGGAATCGACCAACTTCTATGCTTTACGAATAATGATTGAAATGATAACTCGCTTGGAAAAGTATGATTTGAATAATTATAGTATTGGCGAATTACGTTGTAAGATATTATACTAGAAGTTTCTCATTGTCCCAATATTTGTATTAGTAATCGAATAAAATTGAAGTGATGCGAGAATATTAACCATTTGGAGAAATTATTATTCGTTCATAAATGTGTGGACATTTACTATCTTCAATGAATAATTAATTTACACCGTGAGTTATTACTATACAACTTTCGTTGCTAAATTCTATATAGGATTAGTATTTATACGAGTAATATTTTAATGTTAAACGTTTCGAGTGCCATATAAAATTTTATAGTGGAGCTAATGGGATCGTTTAGATAGGAAACATCAGAAAAGTTGTTGAATATAGCAAAAACATTTATAGCGAAATATTACAAAATAAATGAGACAATATTACTTCGGATATGATGAAGAAATCAATATTATCCAAGTTTGGTAAAAGAAATTTTAACATTATCCAGTTATCTCTACAGTCTTTCATCATTACTAACGTGATATTACCAAAAAAAAACTACTAATAAAATAAATTCGCTAACGCAACATAAACGTATCGAAACATAAATGACATAATCGATATTAATAGATTCGCAACTTTGACTAGATATTTATCTCAATTAAGAAAGTGTCCATATACTTTTGATCGGGGGTGTACTCATCACAAGATTTCCCTTATCCCTTTAAATATCATACATATGTATTTTCTCTGAATCTAGAGCATTCTGCAACATTCACAAATTTTACGAAACATCTCGACCAGCGACGGTGCAATCTCAACCACTTCCCAATGGTATCACAGCAATCCTTAAGATTAGCATTATTAACTCACAACTACGCAATGTATCAGTTACTCGTGTAAGTAGGAATCAAACGACTATGAGCTCGACTTAACCCCAGCCAAAACAAGAAGAGGAATCCGCGAGTTTATCCGATTAAATATACGACTACACTTGCACTAATGGTTTACCCAAGCCACGAGGCTGCAGGATGTAAAGATGCGAGATACGGAAGATTACGTTGAACTTGTGTTCCACGGAACGGAAACTCGCACGGAGTCCGGATTGACCCTTAAACTCGCGCAGGAGAAGACATTGGCTGGCGGGATGACGCGACGTTCTTGAAAAATGCTCAAACGGTACTTACCTTTGCAGCCTCCCACGGACAAGCCGTAATGGTCGACGTCGCAACGATCGCACCGGAAGCCAAGGACGCCGTCCGCGCACCTGCATTCACCGGTTACGGGATCGCAGACCTCGTCGAGGGCACCCACGTCGCAGTCGCATTCCCGGCAACCTGCAGTCACGTTCCCGTAACCTTCGATACAGGAGGAACAGTCACGACCCTCGAACAAAGGCTTGCAGGGACACTGACCGCCGCTCTCGTCGCATTCGACGGAATTGCTGCCGAGGGGGTCGCAGTCGCAAGCTGCAACAACGCCATTTTCATTTTTAAATTAATACGCTCGCGGAATGGTGAAGCTTTGTCGCATTCTGTTGAGATATAGGTTTGCGAAGTCCTCGAAACCGATGGGTGAATTCCCGAAAGGATCGAGGTTATTTTATTTTATCAGATAGCAAACACTTGTATCGAAATCTGAAACCTTCTTTTTGTTATTTTTGACACGCGCAGAAATATATATTTTCATTATCGTTGTTAAAGAAGCGGTTCTTTTTATCCTCAACAAGTACTCCCTTGCGGGTATTTTTCTTTACATTATAAAGAACGAATCGAAACATTCCGATTCATAAACGATTACTTGTTTGTTTGTTTGTTTCTGTATTTTGTAAAGGTTCGTAATCTGTTTTACATTGATCAGTGGACCTATCGGCCCAGTTGTGCTTGTTACAAATCACCAGTCTTGCGCATATGTATTTTTTCCTTCGACATGAATCTTTAACTTCTTACATTACGTTATTTTATATGTTTTGTTGAGGTTCGCTGGCCTCGCTATAGCTCGAGTACCTCGGGATCGCTAAGACCGTACTGTATACAATCAGGCATAACTACAACCCCCGAGGATCGAGAAATGATTGCTATAAAAAGGATTCTTCTTGCACACATTTCAGGGATGCAATAATACTGTTCATAGATAGATTTTATACGGGAAAGTGGTGCAAGATGACGAATGACTGTACAACTGATTTTCGTTTAATTTGCAAATATTTGATTTGTGCCATGGCTTCTACTCATCGTTAAATGAAGCGATTATCTCCATAATTATTCATATATTATGTAGTATTCCTTTGTTAATATTGACGTACGCTATTTGGAGACTTCTCATATAATTTTTTGCTGTATTTTGTGTCACCTAAAAATTAAGGCCACAATATAATGCAACATATCGTTTAGTACGTTTTTTTCTTCGTAAATTGCTATGAGCGTTTTTACTTTTTTCGATTTTTCGCCATTGTGTAATGATTCAATAATAATGAACTACTTTTAAAAAGCTCTATCGACTTTGCAATAATCCCTGCTTCCAAATTAAAGGTACCGAAATTTCCTTCGTAATGTCGACTTTGGAAATTTATAATTTTTTACTCAACTTATGAAAACACTTTTTGGAAAATGCCCTTCTTAATACTTAAAAAAAAAAAAAAGTAAAATCAATCGCTTTCATAATGAAAACTGGAATGTCATCGTCTTGTAACCGTTATTTGGACACCTGTGGTTTAATTTCTTCTTCCGCATGTTCAGTTTAAAAGTACAGGTTTCTAGAATAACCATGTATAAGGGAATATTAATATCCTGTTTTTAATCCTTAAATCATCCTATAATACCATCCGATATTCTTAAAAATGGTCCTTTAATAAGCTTCGTGTAGCGCTATTTTTAGCGCACGTTTATCTAATTAAATATTCGTTAAGATGCATATAAACATTCTATGAAAGGAAAAGCCGGGACTTGCATTCATTTTATTGAGAATTAATTCATTCATTTTGGAGCAATTTGAATGCCCAGTCTCCTTAAATGGAACGTTACATCGGTCCGATAATATCGGAGCAGTGGCGAAACAGATTCAACCAAGGGTACTCACGTAAGCAGTTCTGTTCCAACGCATTTCCGTAATGAGCTTGCTTGCATTTGTCGCATTTCCAGCCCTCTGTATTGCCACGGCACTCCAGGCAGCGTCCTGTTTCCTGATCGCAAGGACCTCCGCCGCAAAGGCATGGCTCGCAAGTGTCACCAGGGATTAAAGGATTTCCAAAAAATCCTATGTCGCAGCTGTTGAAAAAAAAAACGCAAAAAATTCAACGCAAATACTACCACAGCGTCTCAAACTAGACCTCATTATTAGCGGTGTGCGGGATCCCGGTCGTGACAGGAATTCCTCCCGGGATCGGGATTTCAGAATCCCGAAATCATTCGGGATTCCCGAGAATTTCGAGATCCCGTAAATGTTCGGGATTCCCGGGAATTTCGAAATCTCGTACATTCGGATCGCTGACATTTTCAAGAATAACAATACTTTCGGAACTTCCAGATATTATTCTACAGGGTGTCCCAAAAGTCGGGGAGGAGCCGGAAATGGGAGGTAGCTGAGACGATTCTGAACGACAATTTCCTTTGCAAAAATGTCGGATGAAGCTTCGTTAAAGAGATATTAAGCGAAAACCCCGACCAATCAGAGCGCGCGTAGACCGTTGGAGCGGCCGCGGTAGCGAAGGCTACGCGCCGACGGCCGCGCTTGTACGCGAACAAGTGACTCGACGTGCATCGAAGGACATTGACGCTGCCGCCTAGCGCGTAGCCTTCGCTACCGCGGCCGCTCCAACGGTCTACGCGCGCTCTGATTGGTCGGGATTTCGCTTAATATCTCCTTAACGAAGCCCTATCTGACATTTTTGCAAAGGAAATTGTTGTTCAGAATCGTCTCAGCTACCCCCCATTTCCGGCTCCTCCCCGAGTTTTGGGACACCCTGTATATCGCGTACATCGTCGGGAATCCCGTACATTTTTCGAGATCCCGTACATTCTCGGGAATCCCGGATTTTTGCGGGATCTCGTGTATTCTCCGGAATCTCGAATCTCGTATAAACTCGAGAATCCCGAATATTTTCGGGAGTCCAGGATATTTTCGGGAATCCCGGATATCTTACGGGAATCCCGCACACCCCTACTCATGATCTTTCTTTTAATATCAACTAAAACTACGAAGTATAGCATAGCTCTTAGGTTGGACCATCGAACACGTGTGCAAAATTTTATCAAAATCCGAATCTAACAGATCGCGATATTTTGTTCCCGATTCAAGTTAAAAATCGATGCCTAACCTGTTTTTAATTAAGCGAAAGTTCTCGCCTTTGTCGCTTGAAAGTGAATTTTATGTGAGTTCAATTATTTAGGCTTACCTCTCACAATGGTCGCCGGTGTATCCTTTCGGGCACTGTGTGCAAACGTATCCACTATCGATATCGGTAGGATCGTCGAGCTGGCAGTTTGGACTGAAGTTATTCGACTCGTTTAAAAGTGGACAGGCGCATCTCTTGCAATCATTCGGTGTACCCCTGAGGGCAATACCATAGAAACCGAGAGCGCAACGGTCACATTTAGGCCCCACGGTATCGTGCTCGCAAGTCTGTTGAACAAAATTAGAATTGCAATTTGAGATCTTTTATTTTCGTGAAAAAAAAAAGTTTTATTAGAGAGAAAGTAATTTCTTATTAGAAATTGTTTCTTACTCCTTTTCATTGCATATTTGGTCAACCGAATGTGTTTGCACTATAGAGTTTTTAATTTTATTTTGAATAGAAAGAATAAACAAAATTTTATTGTAAATATAATAAGTAGATTGCGGACCTCTATGGAAAATAAAATCTTCGCGAACGTGCCTACAAAAATTGAACTTAACTGTTTTAATGTAGGTTGAATTGATAATATAGTTTTATGTTGGTTTTGATTTTAAAAATTAATATGTTTGTTAGATTTAGTAAGCAGAACAAGTAATGAAACATTATGTATGTCTCAAAAGTTTTTAATTCAGAAGTAGTAGGTACTGGCAGTTGGTAAATATAATATATTTACGTTAGTCTAATTAGATATCTTCGATTGCGCAGGCTTACAATGTGCCGCGAAATATAATTTCCATAAAAGAAACTTCTAGAAATTTTCAATTACTAATTATCAAATTATTGAACTGTTGAAAATCTTCCGAAATAATAATTAATGATTATTTGAATAGGTTCCTGTCAAATATTTGTAACCTACTTCACTGACAGTTAATCTAATTTAGCTATGCAGTATATACGTGCATATATGATCTCATTTCTGTTATACCACTTTAAATTTATGAGAAATTAGTCAAATCACCCTTATGGTAAGTTTCGTCGAAGTTATCTTGCAATATCTGCTATACCATCAGATGGTTAAGTTACTCGAGGTAAGGAAGGAATCTACGTAAGTTGACTCAGGTTTGTGTCTTCACTATATCCACAAATTACAATTTACTACCGTTTATTAGTATATCAATGACACGTTCGTTAACGCAAGGTATTTATAATCCATTATCTTCTATTTTTGACATTATTTTGTCTAACAGATACTTAAAACTTCATTTTAATTATGTTGCTGCACGGGAAATATAGCGTATGCTCAGATTAATATTTTATAAAGTATAATTGCAAAACAATAAAAGACACAGAGGGGACATGTACAGATAAAATGTTGAGGTTTTTCGTAAAAATAGAGAATAAACATCGTGCTTAAATAAACCGGTACTATTGTTTTATTTTTAATTCCACGAACACTTACCATTCGATTATCAACGAATTCACTTCATAATTTTCATAATAGCAATGTGCATATTGTAAAGGGTTTTCCCAAAAAGAAAAAAGGGTTTACGATTTTATTTTGTAGTATTAAAATTCTCTTATCAGCGTCTCATCTTTTACATTTAATTGTAATCATGTACATTTTCATTTCAATTAAAATAAATAATATGTGCTCCATATCATTTGTGTTGTTTAAAAAGAAAATCTGAAGCCTTTTTTTTTTTTTTTGAAAACCTTTTATTATAATCAATATTAAGATCATATCAATGTTAGGCGAGTTTGCAAGGATGGAGACAAAACCAACAGTACTCACCGTACATTCTCCCAACACGAGATCACAAGTATTTGCATGTCCATTGCAATCGCACTTGACGCACATGTGTTGGTCCCGATGATCCGTCCCGTTCTTTAACACTTTCACGTATCCCCACTCGCAATCCTCGCAGGAGAGTCCTGTGTATCCTTCGGGACACTCGCACAACTCGACTAAGCTATTGTTCTCTCCGTTAGCCGAGATTGCTCCTGTCGACAGCACTGCAAACTGGAGACTGTAACGTAATAACCTTAAGTTGAAAATATTTCATCGTGGATATACGTGGAAATAAACTAACAAAACGAGTAGCCGATAATTCTAATTTCTCCTCTATCAATAAATTCACATATAAGTAAACAATGTAAAGGGAATGTTTATTTTGAAAGGTAAAATTGATGCGATTAAGGATAACGTTAGTGGTAAGATGTATTTTGTAAAAGGAGGTGGAGGTCTTGTAACTCTGCGGGGAAGCAATAAACATACATACATACATACATACATACATACATACATACATACATACATACATACATACATACATACAAATAAAATTCATGCAATAGTGAAAATTATTACGAGATTATATTATCTCGCGATCTAAAGATCTCACCGTCAGTGATCTAGAGACCCAGTCGAAACGTAAACCATTGAATTAAAAGTATGCTCGAGGAAACGATACATATTCTACTGTCGAATGTCTAACGAATTTATTTATTCATTGTTTCGGGACATTTTTCGGAGAATATTTTTCGAGCTCTGCTACGTACCTTCCTTCGATCTGGACAGAGTGATACTGCGCCCTTATCATTAGGTACTTCAAATCTGCAAGAACACGCAGCATTTGTACCCTCGTAACAGGATCTCCTCGAAATTCGGTTCTCCTTAATTTGGTAGGAATATCTTGAACCTCGCTGCGTACGTGATACCAGCCGTTTTCGCGCAGAGGAACGCTGATCTCCGCTTCCTGGCCATTATATTGTTCCTCGCCGTAAGCTATCCGCATGCCGTTATTACCCTGAGAAGCAACAGGACCGAAAGATTAATTTTACAAAAATGGTAATCATTGCAATCTGCCTGTCGGAGCCAACTAAGCGCCTATAAATAAAAAGAGAGAGAGAAATGTACAGGGTGGTCTAACTACTACTCGATGATCTGAAGTGCCTTGGGTAGTCGTAAACAAAAAAGTTCCTCGTAAGAAAATAACGAAATTGTTTGAGTAGAAGAATCTTCGATTAGTTCTGTTCTTTCAGAAAAGAAGGTCTTCTAAATTTTCAATTTTTATCTCTGTAAACTAAACGTCCTACGAAAAAGAATGTAAATACAAAAGGAAGTTTCGTTTTATCATTCTCTATAAGGTGATACTTTTTTTTTTTTTAATTTCTATCATTCAACTGTTGCTTTTTTCTTTAAGAAAACAGCAACAGGATCGAACCACTACGAGATCTTAGGAAAAAGATCTTTTTTTTAGTTTTCAATTTTTATTTTTGCAAACTAAACGTTTTCTGAATGAACTGTAAATATAAAAAAGTTCCGTCTTATCGTACCCTACGAGCTGATATTTTTTTTATATTCATACCTCTACACCTCTTAGAATATCCAGCAAAAATCATCCCGCGGTCAAAGTGTTAAGAGCGGATAGCGGAAGGCATTGACGATGCCAGCTTTCAGGAAAGTCGACATTTTAATTTACAGTGCGAATGACTTGGAAGATGACATC
The DNA here is from genome assembly GCF_026225885.1 of Hylaeus anthracinus. Lineage (NCBI taxonomy): Eukaryota > Metazoa > Arthropoda > Insecta > Hymenoptera > Colletidae > Hylaeus > Hylaeus anthracinus. Next base: position 7,504,395 of record NW_026534348.1, on the reverse strand, counting down.
AGCAACGATAAATAAACTAGGCTCTGATCGTAGAAGGAACGAGTACGTAATAACCTATGTTATACGAAATTTAATTTTGATAACATTAACGCAAACATCTGAATCGGTCGTGTCTCATGAATTATCGTTAACGTGAAAGCGATATATATGCTTCTCTTTCAACGTGTTCAAATTTCTCGCTCGTAATACCATTCATATGGCGTTGAATACTTACAACTAGAATAAGGTTGGGTCCTGCGGTTGGATTTCCACTGGTGTCACCGCGCATAACGACCCAGGTGACAGAGTAAGTAATATTGCTGCCGTAAGACGAGAGACGATTGCCGCAATAAATTGGCGGGGCCAACCAGAAAGGACTATCGTACTCGACCTCAAAGGCTGCCACCGTCAGCCAACCATTATCCGTGTCCAAAACGGGGACAATGGCACGGGATGCGTTCACGTCGGTGACTAGCCAATTTTCCAAAGACGACACCTGGAAATAATTCACGAAAATGGACAATAATTACTATATAACCGTTTTATAACAGGTATACAAATTATTTCTCGCCCCCTAACTTCCACGGATCACAGAAACCATTCGTATACAAATTTTGTTGGCGTCATTCGTTTATATTGAAGTGCAATCTTTAACGCCATTGGCATAGAGTGACGAGTTAGGGTTGCCTGTTTATTTCACGTGCCAGTATAGACTTTGCCGAGACTGAGTCGTCAGAAGCAGTTTTCAGCGTGTTGCTTTACTTGTGCGTCGATTTTTCTTTGTTTATACAGTTCGAGATGCCCCACCCTCTCACTTTCCCGAAAATTCCAATAATAAAAAAGCATCGACGTGTCAGAAGAAGCACATTGAAAGTAGTACAGTATCGTCTCGAAATAAGCAACTCATCGGTCCCGACCGAGTTACTTACTTCGAGGCAGTACTCAGTATAACAGGAGTCTCGCACGGTGCATGTCGTACCAAACAATATTTGAGTTCAAAAAAGAATATAAATATATATATATATATATGTCGCCTTGAGTAACCTGGTTCTTTTCGAAGTCGATTAATAAATAATCCTTGTATCATGTATAAGTCGTATACATGAATGAATTGGTCTTGAAATGTACTATCGCATGGTATGATAAAAAATATATAGTTCTATTTGAAAAACGACACTTGACCATCACATCTCGTTAAACGACAAAGTTAACAAAAATTCCTTCTGGCTGAAACACGAGTCCCATTTTACTATGCAATTTCCATGTTTGAAATTTTGCATTCGGCCGATGGTTTTGTCGTTAGAGCTCTGTATCACTTAGGCTGGGACACCCCGTATATAAGAGTCTTAAAGCACTCAATGGTGTTTATTCTCACCTAGATAACAAATTTTGAGTAAGAAATAAAACACAAAAGAATTCTCATTCCGTCATTTGTCCTACGAAATCCATAATTTCATTTATAAAATCAAATCACGCTCCACGTAGAACGAATAACATCCTTCCGATATAACTTTTCAACCGAGTAGATAAGTTTAACAAATCACGCAGTAAATTACGCAGTGTTTCTATTCGTTGCGTATCATTTGAATAAAATTCAGACCATTTTTATTGTAAAACAACATAATTTTTCTACGAAGACTTACCGCGGAGTAACTCAGTTTCGCTACGCTGCAACGGTCGCTGACTCCGAAACAGTAACACGGAACGCAACCGTCGAGATTCTCTTTAGTCAGGGCGAAGTATCCCGGCTTGCATTTGTCGCAGAATTCGCCTGCGACGTTTGCCTTGCAGAGACAGTCCCCTTCGCAGTCGTGAGATGGAAGAATCCCACGGGAATCGCACGGGCAGGGCATACAGTCGGGGAACTGACGATAACCAGCAGCGCACTGGTCGCATTTGTAGCCGGAATAGCCAGGTTTGCAATCGCACGCACCTGCTACCTGGAACACAATCGGTGTTTAATTCTATTAAGATCGATGCGTTTAGCGGAAGCAACGACGTCTTGCGTAACATCGTTGTGAAGTTTATTGTTATTACAATTGGAATTGTATTGCATGTTTCGTACAAATACAAGTCTTTTTACGAAAATAAGCAAATATGCAGGATAGACGGACGTGTTAGCGGCAACGTGTTTTGGAATCCTTCTCGGGGTAAATATCGTGCTGGTCAAAATTTTGTGTCTTATTTTTTTGTTGTTATTGTAATTGATGTCATCGACATATTTCCCTTAAATAAGTATTATTAAAATTTTAACGCAACTAAGTAATTGCGAATTTTTATAAGAGATTACAGCACAATTTTTGTAGAGAAGGACATACTTTTATTTGGTAATGTATTGTCGATTTTTATCGATAATCTTTTGCCGTCTTTCGGGCAGCGTCATAATTCCATGTTCACAGAACTTCTGGTTTTTATTGATAAAAAAACTGAACCAAGTCATTATTGACATTTTTACCATTTAAGATGTTTTGTATTATGGCAAAAAAAAAATATGGTAATATTATGGCATAGAAAAAGGAGCTAAACTGTCATTTATAGTCGCAAAATGATACTTACAACTGTGTTTGTAGACCATGAACGTATCAACAATATTTGGGTATCAATTTAATTACTAATTAAATGTGTAAAATAACTCTAATTTTTGACATAGGTCATTGAGTGTAAGTATGTTTCTACCTTTCCCATGTGCGTGAAGGAGTCATCGGGAGTGCAGTACCCTGTGCTACCATGTACGTTGCAGTTGCATGGTAAACATGGTTCAGGTGCATCAGGGGCAACACCGTTTGGCCTGTAATATCCATCTTGACACTTATCACAATTAATACCAGCTGTGTGCTCCTGAAACAAACCATTTCGAACGTTTAGTACTAGAAGAACTGGTACAAGTTTCCTGCATAAAAAAAAAAATTTCTATGGTTATTTTCAAGCGAATAACATTAAGAAGATGCTCTTTTTTTCCGGACCTAAAAATAGATTATTTTCTTATTGATATTTTTGTTGCTCAAAGTCTTCGAAATGTTTCTATCGAGTCATGTAATCAAATATAAAAAAAAAAAACTGTCAAAATTGCCAAACTTATAATTATTTATATTTCACAACACGAACCGTCAAAGGTTCATCGAACACGTTTTTTTTTTTTCGAAACACTGCTTTTCATGTTAACGCGCTATCTCGAAACTCACATTCCAGAGCGATTTCAACATTTTGCATTCGTGTAAAAAACACACCTGTCTATGGCGCGGATTACGATATTTGTGATATTTATAAATCATAAAAATTAGTATCTTTTTTCGAGCAACTGAAGACACATAAAAGAAAAAAACGAAGTATGAAGTATGAAATGTCGTCATTCTGTCAATTTTCTGTTGATAGTTTCTCCCTAGTTCATACGATAATCACATTCGTAATGCATAAATCGAGATCATTTCTTAGTGCTTCGGGCCACCAAAATGGACTATATCGCGTTAAAATTTTAATAATACTTATTTACGGGAAAAAAAAATAAGACACAAAATTTTGACCTATTCCATTGTCGTGACGTGAAATATTGACTTACATAACTTCGACACAAATTCAGCAGGTCAGTTGTAAATTTAATAGAATCTTTTATACATATACATCTACAAATGAATGTACCGCATTTCAAAAGTTTATGTCAATTACTTTGGTCGCAAAAAAATCACTAAAAATTCCTCGAAATTTGATAAAAGAAAGAGTACCGCTTAAAGATTCATATTAAATTGTGCTGTACAAGAATGAAAATTGATCAAGAAGAAAATATCGTACATAATGTAAAATAAAATTATACAAGAAGAAAAAGTATCTTTAAGACTAGTCATTTATCCCATCACGGTAGAAATAATTACCAATGAACGTCGGTAGGTTTAGTGTTAAAATAACAAATATCGGATATATTCTACGCCATTTATGTTCTAATAAAGAAAGAGAAAAAAAGAAACAAACACCTGATATCTCTTTTGAAAAACCCTCTATTCGTGACATGTTTGATTCCATCATCAACAGTAAGATTAATTACGTCACTTTACGTCTTCCGTCGGTTCTACAACTACAGCGAGAGTATTGTTAGCAACACTTCGTTTCTTCAAATTGACGACAAATTGAATTGGTTTTTCTTGACAAATTCGAGCTTACTGTGCAATTAATGCAGACACCACCGCCACGAAATTTCCCACGAATGTCCATGGACATTCTTCCATCGGCCACTTCCTGATCATATCTGCATGAGGTTGCATGTCCATTGCAGTTGCATTTCTCACAGTGAAAGCCCTTCGCAGCTGTGCCAGGTTTCCACGGAATCTGATTGTACATGGGACAGCATTTTTCGCATCTTTCACCGCACGTGTGGCGCTCGCATTCGCATTCTTGATGCTGAGAAACAATACCACTTCTTAATGGAACCTTGTCAATCTTTCGCGTAACTGGTCGATACATGAACATTCAACCTCGTCGACATTTTAATAAATCACATCGCATATTTTTTTTTTTTTGTAGCAGCTACCTGGTTCACGACATGCCTGCACTAAATCAGGCCAATCAATTTGTCCCATACAATATTTTCTGAGACACTTCAAACGAGCTACCTGAATAATTCGTTTGTTTTTAACCCGTTCACTGGCAACTACGAGATGTCTCGTAGTTCAAATCGATTGCAATTACTAAAGGGGGCAAGTTTATAGCATTTCGAGTCACGAATTATTGCGTAAAGAAGATCGTAAATTTTCTTTTTAATAGAACATGTTTAATATCACTATAAACTAATACAATTAATTTGAAAGTGACATAAAAATTTCAAAGAAATTGCTTGATAATTACTTTTGTTTCGTATTTAGTTACAGAAATGCTTGCATGTATAAAACAAATAAGAAAATAAGAAAGAAGGTATAAACGAATTTGTAGAATTTCGTTCATTTTGTTCACATTATCAACGATACCTAGGTTAAAAATAACTGAAATTAGAATATAAAAATATATATCGTGTCTCTTACACGAGCTACTTATGTATTATGCTAAAATATTTTACATAATTTGTGTCATCTTGATAAACAATACATACTTTCATTAAAAATTCAAAAAAATTTGTTCTTCATAGTCACGTAAACAATTCGAATGTGTTATTATCGACTCGGCAAAGACTATCGATTGTACAAAACGTTTTGCAAAAAAGGCTTTTAGGATTTAGATCTCGAATAAAACAGAGATACAGCTGTAACACTTTGGATAAACGGAACCCTGTAAATCCAAATAAAATCTTACTACCGAATGAAAGTTAACAATTTTACGTATAAATCGTTGCGAATTCAATTCTGTTCTATATGCGCATATTAACATTCAGGGGCTGATGTTTCAAGGCTATTTCATGGAGCAAGCTGGTTTAATACGAAACCAGAGTGGAAATTTAATTGAAACGAGAAAGGAACAGAGCAAACTCCATTGCACTTCCGGTTTAAGATGATTTCTCCTCAGCTTTTAAATCAATTAACACAGAAGCCGTAACGGATAATGGAGAACATAGCGCAAACGTTCAAGCGCGCTTTATGAATCGCAATGGCCGAGTCATCAACGAGGATGCTTCTTTATGTATCGTGGTACAGATTATCTGACTGCTCTCTACGCGCATGCGACGCTCCCAAGTAGAATACAGAACGAGCGTGCAATCGCCCCCTCGTGACATATCGAAATTTATAGGAACGTTAAGATAACCGGGGCCGTTATCAGTGGACATTAATTCGCATAAAGCTCAATTGCCTGCGAATTCTATCCCATTGAGTGTAATGGATCAAAGATGGATACTCGTGAACGTAGCGAGCGCTAACACTCGTAGATTGCTTCCTGAAGTTGTTAGTGAGTACCAAAAGAAGGTACGGAGACTGTGACGGCTATAGATATACTCACACGCGGGCTTGCGCGAATTTTAGTTGAAACGAAGATAAGGAAACAAAATTACAAATTTACAGCAACGTTAAGATAATTAAAAATGTTTAATCAGGATAAAGAATAATACTTTGTAACAACGAATAATTTTCGACGAATAATTGGGTCGTCCGGAAAGTTCATGCCTATTTTTAAGAAAAATTCAAAAGCATATTTGTATTCTGATGTGTATTCGTTGAATTATATATGTACCATTTCGTTCCACAACTTTTGCACCTGTTAAGGAATGTACACATTTTGTTTGTTTTCAGCCATTCCGATATATTCAGACCTGTACCGTCTACTAAAAATCGCCATGGACTTTCCAGACAGCCCAATATCTTACTATTTGTATTGTAAAAGTAACTTTGGGGAAGAAACTTTATCTTATATTTATTTATGTATATGTAACCAAATAAGTATCATAAAAGGACCTTAATGACTTTGTTCGGATAAAATACGGCTATCTGTGACAACATTATACTTCATGTTTAATCGCAATCATATGTACCTCTTCCTAGCTTGTGACGCATGTAAAAGTTTCAGAACGGTCCGAGTCCTGGAGTATGGTTAAATAATTAAAAAGAAACGAAAATCCCATACGTCACCCTCCGTGCAATGGGCTGAAGTCCCGAAGTAGAATGAGATAATGGTCAGACACGCTACGCGTATCGTTGCAGCTATGCGTACGACAGGAACTGCATATTTTCGCTACACGGTCTGATAGCTTATACAAAAATCAATCCATCGAGGTTCAATATGTTGACCTTCGCGTGACATTTAGTTCGTTTTGCATTGCCAGCTTTGTTTCTTTTTAATTATTTACAACTAAGCGACGGCCTGAAAGTTTGTGGGAATTTTATTATTTCCATCAGAACTCGGTATTAGAAATATCTTAAAAAGTTGCCAGTCTGCCAGTTGCAAGTGTGTTAATATGATCACCGATATCGATGCTAATGAACTAACTTCTGAAAACAGTGTCTCTCACAACCAACAAAAAGTACATTTTAATCGACGAATTTTAATTGACTGAACGGTACGAAAACAAAAAGTCGGACAATTATGCACCGACCCGATAGATGTAATTTCAAAGAGCGAGATTCGAAAGAAATCTATCGAACGGTATACGCTGCACAGATAAATGTGTTCTTGGTTGCCCGCCCATAACATCAACTCCAGAAAATACTGCCGAAGGAGGACTATCAAAAACAAGGTCTAGTTATTTGTTGCAGCGTGAACGACTTGCACGCGGCAGCAAGCATGCGCATAGGATAACTATTATCGCGGCAATAAATAATATCGAGCACTCTGGTGTAGAGACTCTGATACACTGGACGACTTACAGTCCCCTTTTTACGAGACGTAACGTAAAGCCACAATGAAACCACACGCGTTGCTTTAACCTCGTGTTTACTATCTTTAAATTTATCAGGCTTGCTTTTTCGTTTATGTTTCGATAGAAATTCCGGGCGCTTCATCCGCGCTACACGTGGCCAGTAATTGCAAATATCGCTTCCATTTCTAGCATTATGTATCCAATATCCCATCTATAGATGGTTACTTTCACCCCTAACTCGAAATTTCATTTAAAATGCATCGCCTTGTATTTGTTTTAGATACGTTGCAGAAAATACAAAATTAACGATCCTTCGGTAGGAATGAGAAAAGTATTTTGATGGATAAGATAGTTCAAGAATTTTCTAGTCGAATTATAATTTTCGAGATTACAGTAAAGTATGATATTTCATTGATATAATCTATATTAATTGTTCATGTTACATTCGAGTAACGTATTGCGGAGCTTTATAAATGTATAATACTTGCAGTTTAGGTCATAAATTAACCTCCTCGCGTTCTTGGCCACGCGTGTGGACGTTTAGTTCTTCATAATTAGGATTACTGTAAATAATAAACAGAACAAAAGTTTGATAATTATTTATTCGCTACAGAATCTCACAACGAGAGGAGTAAAAAAATTGTATGATTCGGCTGCACTGATAATGTTACTTCCGATGTACAGTTAGAGATATAAGAAAAGCGCGAAGAATAATCGTTCCTGAAGAGTTTAAGATAATTGTAAGTAAAAGTTTGAATCGATTCTCCGAATGTAGAGCTCCGTAATGAATAATTTTAATGGAATATCAACGACTTCCTCTACGTAGTAATAGCATGGTACTAGAATTACGAATCTATAAACGATAAGACACACGAGTCATGTTTGCATCGTAACTTGACGATATTGTGGCGAGACAGATGTGAACAGCCAATCGTAATATACGCTTTTTACGATGTATAACAAGCTTCATTGTGTTTTCATGAATGACGGCAGTCATTCATGAGAGTAGGCCTATCGCTAGAACAATTAATGAGTAACTTCGATAGAATATTATCGGATGATTTAGTGAGATGAGTGAATAGAGAACTTGATTAACGACATCGTGACTACGTACAAGAATCAATAATTGTGTACCTGATCTGTACGATACTTTACAGAAGAACCAATTTGGCATTCTGCTAACGTTGAACGGGAGAAAAAGAGGTACAAAAAGCAGGACACACGTACCTACATAATACCTTTGATAATAGAAAGTGAATATTAAAAATAAATAATTAAATTGGAAAGCGAATTCGTAATTTGAAGAAGAGCGAACGAGGAAGAATGGTAATGTTATATGATCGACGATGACAGTTCGATTGAGCCGTAACCTGAAATATTTGAGATGCTCGGTCGGTTGGCTCAGTATTCAGCGATGCGATTGCAATTCGGTGTACGTGCCAATCCTCGGATGCATCGCGCAACAGATCCGTCCAAAAACTAATTCAATTTGCTGCGGTGAACATTGCCAAAAGTCGATTCTAATCGGTCTGTTATAAAGTCAATGACGATATTGTAAAAACGCTCAATCGCCACTCGATCGCGATACAAGTAAATTTTTTAGAAGATCAAGGACCTCGTTATTCGGTGTCCGTAATGGGAGGCGACGCTTGTTGTCCATTAACCCTTCCAGTGTTGCTGTAGCCGTTATATGGACATGTATTTAGAATTATTAAATTAAATGATAATGTCATTTATAATATTAAATCTGTGATATTATGATACTGTGATATATCGATACTTTCTTCAGTCTTTAATAAATGGTGGTAGCATGTAGTTGGTATATTTTGTTATGCTTTAAAAATCCTTCACAGGAATTCGATTACATTTTGGTATATTTTTAGAACCATAACAGAAATTTAATTATGATTCGGTATACATTGAAAAACCTCACAGAGATTTTAATGTATTTTTGTATATTTTTAGAACCTTCATAGAAATGTAATTAAACTCTGACGTATAATCAACATACAATCTACTTACAACATACAATGTACAGTATAAATATATATATATATATATAAATACACATATATTTTTATATATCTTGGCATGGTTTTAAAACAAGTACAGAAATTGCATCATATTTTGGTAAATATTTAAAAAAGAAAAAGCATAGAAGTCGTATTATATTTTGCCATATCTTTGGAATCCACAGAAGCTTGATTCTGGTCTGCAATATACGTCAAAATTTCACCGTGAAATGGAACGTGTCTGTTAGGTACTACGATTCATTCGGATGCCATTATTTTATAGTTGCGTCAGTATAAGTATAATATAACTAAAAAACCAGAACATTTTTGAGATATTTTAGGCGAATACCAAATAATTCCAAGCATATGAAATCAATCAAAATATATTTTTATTCTACATTCATTCACGACGTGATACGTGAGATCTACTAGATTCAAGATTTACAATTGTTCCTGTGGCACATTATCCTTGAACTAAAATTCTGTTAAAATCCATTCGAGCGATCGACTAGATAATGTCTCGAGCTCAACGAGCATTCATCACGTGGAAAACAAGTAACTCGTGAACTGAGAGAAAACTATAATGGCACGTGAGAATATCAGTAGGTCCTTTGATGTAAACACCGACCAGCAATTTTTTCCAACTTTCCTGCATGTCAAAGTCATAAACATCGCGACAATCGCGTGGCTGATTAATTCGCGTTGGAGAACGTTTCGCAACAATTAACAAGGCTCTCGGTTCCTCCATCGAGGACACTAAAACACCACGATTGTTCGTCCGTGACTGCTAGAAAAACTCGACTTGGCGAATATCCATTCAAGGATGCTAACAGTATGCAGAATCTGTATTTCTACGATCGCATAATTTCGCCATCGAGGGAAATCGCGTTCCATGAAAGAGCGAATAATGTTTCGTGTTGGTTATTGTTTTCCTCTGTACGCAATCGTAGGATCGCGGATTGAGGTTTGTCATTAAGAAGAAATCGCTTTCCACGACAGAAAGTTGCTTGAAATAGTTCCTATTATAATTTTGTTACGTTGTTGTGAGAAAATTATTTTATTCATTTCAATTAATATATTACTATTGCTTCTAATTACTTTTTATCATACTCGTTATATTAGTATTACGATATAATATAATACTCGTTATATTAGTATTACGATATAATATAGTACTCGTTATATTATTATTACGATATAATATAATACTCTTATATTATATTATTAATATATTAAAATGTAATTTAGTATTCCTAAAAAAATTCCCTTAATTAAATAGAGGTTCTATCATATCGTACTAGAGTATTTCCTTGTCTCCCCAAACAATGTAAGGAGACACATTAAATTTAAACTGTCGAGTGTGTATAATTAACAAGTCACTTTTATCTCTAACAAATTCCCAGAATACATTTCTTTGCTGTCCTTCTTTCAATTATCTGCCGCAGAGAGCCTCGATCTTTCATCAAAGAGACAGCTCGCGTAAGCAAAAACTAATGACATTCGAAAATCTAGACTGACTCCCGTGCGATCACAGAACTTGAGCTAATGTTATGTACGGCAGTTTCTGCGGGGGACCGCGGCTTTCTAACAGCAAGCTCGAAGCAAAAGGCAATCCTGCCATTAGCAGCGTTGGCAGACAAAGGTCTGACAAGTTTATGGCACTTCGGACGGATTTATTCCCTGGGCTTCAGAGGCTGCCCCTTCGAATCTGAGATATTCGCGAAATCTAACTTTAGAGATGCGAGTTCGAAGAAAATGGGACTGCGCGACGATTCGCTTTCTACATTTTTTCGTATCCGTTTAGAGACGCGTGTTGCTTGTGCGTTTAATTATCTATTTGGTCGCTCTAATTAGAGTTATTCGTATCCGAATTTTATTTGGAAAGTCAATATTTTCATTTATTTTAACGTCAATTTAATTTCACTGAATAGCCAGTTCCTTTTAACGTTATTAAATTTTTGTAAAGAACCCCCTTTTTTTTTAGGTATTTATAGGGGTGTAATAAAAATTTCAGCGAACAAAAAATTGAGGTTTGCTAACTAAGAGGAACAGCTTTTAAGGGGTTCCCGACGAACGTGTTAATTACAGAATTTGTAATCTGTCGGGAGTTAATGTGTGAATTTTATGACCTCTAATATGATAAATGACAGTCAACGTGTAAACTACAGTGCTTCCAATTCGTTTGAAGTCAAGGTGTGAATCATAAAATCCATATTTGTTGGAAAAGTAAGCCTTGAACCTACACCGTGAATAATATACATATCGAAAGAAAAAAGAAGCATCAACGAATTCAAATTTTTTCACGGACAATCACGTTAAATTATTAACACTATATGCATATTTCAGTAAAAACGAAACAAGTTCTCGAATTTCTATAAACATGAAAATAACGATGGATAGTGGGTAAGTAATGTTAATGCAAACTTTTATTACACCATAAATAGGATGAATTTAACAGCGTTAATAAATTTCACAGATAATGTACGATTTTATTTATGCCTAGCTGAGTTAGGTCTGCAGAGGTAGAACCCGGTAACAACCATTAGCAGTTGATGCGACTATAAATACGTGTAACGAATAAAAAGTTCCACAGAAAAGTAACCTAGATACCGGTGAATAGGTGAGGCCTAATATTAATTGCTGCTGCAAGACCCAACCCTAACAGGATACTGAAAAGTAGATTATTTCCTTCCAGACATGGAATTATGGTACTGCTCGTAATTAATAATGCGAATATAAAAAAGCCAGTAACTTGCAATCAAAACTATCGGGGAGAAAATTAATTTAAAATCGATGCTTACGAATTGAGGAACCTAATCATCGACGGAGCTAATCAGTGCAAGCATTATCATTTCGAATAATTTATGTATGGATTTACCAACAATTTATGAATACCTGACATCAATTTATAAATGAATTTTAGCATCATAAAGAGTGATTAAAATATTTTTCAATATTGATCGTATGGATTATGACAATTCATGCTCTTATTTGTTTATATTCTTGCCTCTGTTCTTATCAGTTTCATTCTAAATTTGGAATGATTATTATACATTACACTTTCTTTGTGTCGAAAAAGATCTATACTAGAGATCTATACTAGCAAGTAGTATTGAACAAGTCATTAAACACTTGAAATACATCATTCTGTCAACATGTAAATGATATTGACTATGTAATTTAATATTTGAAATACTTAATTTGAAATAATTTCTGTCTATACATAAATGAGGTCACAAATGTAATACAAAATTTAAAATATATTTTTGTCTACGTATTTCTAATTTGAAATTTGAAACATATTTTTGTCTTACGTCCAAATTATTAGGGGGACCGAAAAACATCTGATGTCGTTTCTTTTACATTAAATTCAAACGAATATATTTATAATATATCTTTATTTTTAATTAATTATACAATCGTTCCAGTTATCGACGGAATTTTGCCATCTAGTGTGCATTTCAATACCTGATCGATAAAAATCAATGAACTGATGAATGCTAAATAAGTATTGAGATTCGCAGAAACGACATTTCATTTTCAGCCCGCCTAATATTTATTACCCGCACTAAGTTTCTCTCAAGAACCAAACAACATGTAACACAACATCCTATTCTGTAAATTTTGTTTACGACAACGCGCAAGTAATTGATAAATCAATTAAATTTATCTTTCGAACTCTTACAGTATTGGTTTAGCTGTACGAAATTGGAGCAAAGTCTTTTACTCACCCCATGCTGAACGCTGTACCGACATCGAGCCGCGTGTCCGGAACACAAGCATCTTCCACCGATATTAATTTCCTTTATCGAGTAAAATGCTCGTTTTTTGTCCACGATCGCTTCCCCGTTACGTCGAAGACCCTGAAGTCGTAGTCGTACGTATTTAGCTTTAGTGAATTCTTGAAGGGTCGTGCTGTGATTCAGGGCACCAGGTCTGCCGTTCACCAGATGAGTATGGATCTACAAAGGAAAATCGTTGCTTACAAACGTCGGTGGTAGCATGATCCTACTGTTTCATAAACGTAAATGTCACGATATTGCGTCGTTGGAGAGTCTCCTTGCACTTTATCGAATCGAAATGCGAATATTCACGTCGGGTAAAAATAATACGAGGATATGCTTAGAAGTAACGATTAAGCTGCATCTCGTCCCTTTGCCTGCTTCATTTTCTATATTCTCCATTCAAGTCTGACAAAAAATAAACAGTACTGGATGAATTAATCGTTAATTATTTCGTAATCTTCATATAGAAGCAAATTTTGTGATTACCTATATATATATATATATATCCAATTTATTTGTATAAATGTTTTCTTTGTGTTCCCTTCACCCGCGTAAAATGCATTTGAATTTATCGTATATAGCGTAACAGAAGCATTTCATATCTGTCAACTTAAAAATTCTATAGTGTATAAAGTTATCCTGTAAATGGTTTTCATCTTGGTCCAAAACATTAACATAAATGAAACCCTTCGCTACTGCTCTCACAACCAGCAATAGAAGTTTATGTTTACCTTGATCTGTATTTAAAAAAAAAAAAAAAAAAAAAACATCTAAGGGAAATAATATACGAATCACGTGAAAAATGATAAAATTTCTATCGAGATATTCGTTTCTTCAACAGTTGCAACTTTCTACTTGACGAGGTGTCCGTATACAAACGCGACAGAGACGTTAAATCTGTTCTGATGCTGTACAATTCACCGACGTAAATTACAGCATAAGTGATTACCACGCTAGCAATGAACAGTGAGAAATCGAAACGGTTGGTTACGGTGCTAAATTCAGCAGAACGCTAACAATGAGCCTAAGGGAATAAATCATTCGCGAATGGCATCGCGTGTTAAGAAAACGAGTCCTATAAATGGCTATACGCGGCGCCTAATACGGAACAATTACATGGGTTTTGGAATGCAGGCACCTACACTTTCCTACGTTTCATACTGTTTATTAGTCTTTACTTTACTTTCTTAGGCTTATTCTCTCAAGAGGTTCAGCGTCGTCTTCTTAAGGAGAAATGGTGCACCTTCCTTAACCCTTTGATTGCGAAGGGCGCATATATATACGCCCTCAAAAAATGGGCTCAGTAAAATGTTTATACTCGGTTGATTAATTTTTAAAAAATATTAGCTTATAGAGGGGCCTTGACAGTACTACGAAAAATTTTTATTCAACTTTTTGTTTCTTGGAATCTATAGCCAATCGAAGATTGATCAACGCTTGTTTAAAATATGTTTTTGTCAGATTATCGCAAGTACTTGAAAAATCGTGAAAATTGTTACGCGGGACAGATTGTTACGCTCTGTACATTAAGAAATAAAAGATCGTTTATGTTATGGGACAAAGCTCACTCATAAACCTTGTGTATTCTCCAAAAATGTTTACTCGTCGGAGGATTAAATATTGAAACAAATTGTCAATTTCGTTCATTTCTATTTGAACAAATTCAAATTTACTGATTGTTCTATTATTCGAAAATTCTCTTATTTGGCCAATTCTGTCCGATTGGTGCGAATACGAAAGGCATTTAAACAAGAGCTTTGACGGTTTGAAGTACGAAGAGAATCTACCTACACGGTTGCTTATGTTGAAAAAGTTACGTGATTTAGCAGTAAAAACAATACGGAATGCTTAAATATTGGACGTAATTGTCAATTTCGTTAGTTTCTATTCGAATAAATTCAAATTTAATACAAAAGAAAAACTGATTGTTCTATTATTCGAGAATCCCTTATTTGGCCACTTTTGTCTGCCAATGAGTGCGAATACCAAAGGCTCTACCGTATTTAAATAAATTCTCATTGAAATAACGTCCAACACTGACTAGAGGCAGACATTCCAAATGTGTTCGTCGGCTTCGCTATCTTGGAACACCGATTCTCGCGAAACCGCGACGACTGTTCCTCTCGTGACGCACGCTGCTCGTCGATTCCCCGTTCCTTGGGTTCCGATTTTTTCCCTCCTCGAGTTCTACCCGCGTACAGAAGCGTAAAGCTGGACAACCCCCCCCTAGGAGGTGCGTACGTGATAGCCCCATATAAGGTTAGCCTGCGCCATACATGGCGGGAATGTAGGGATCGCCGTTTTTGTATCATCGATTCCTTCTCCCTGTTCGGCTCCCTCCGCGACCGATCTCTCCGTCCTCCTCCTTTTCTCATCCACCTTCCAGTTTGCGCAAAACCGATCTCGGGTGCGCGCGGGCTCGTGCACGGCTATAAGCTCTAATTATCCGCTGGTCTTCCAAGTAATCCGCTAATTTTCCCCCCACCGAGGGCGCCGTTGACTCACTTTCGCGGTTAGTTTATGGCCTTCCAACAATGAAATTTGACCGGATCTTGCGAACAACTTTGACCGTATTAATCCCATACTTGAGATAAAATTAACACGTTCGCTGGTAGATCGATACTTTCAGCCTTTTTTTCCTTTATTAACATTGAATAAACTCTTGGCGACAAGCGTTTGATAGGAAACCTTCCCACTACACTCGTCACCCAGTAGGTGATCGATAAACGACTTTTGCATCGAATTTCTTTACTCGATGGAAATAATAGATATACAGTGCGTGTCCCAAAACTCGCGTAGAAGCCGGAAATGGAGGGTAGCTGAGACGATTGTGAACAACAATTTCCTTTGGAGAAATGTCGGTGAGGGCTTCGTTTTTGAATTATTAACGAAAAACACCGGCCAATCACAGCGTCCAATTAATGCGCACTCAGTCGCGAGAGAATAAGCTCGAGGCAGGATTGGCTGGTTGCGCCCGGTCGTTGCGTGGCCAGCTGAGCGCGCGCTAATTAGGTGCTGTGATTGATCGGTGTTTCTCGTTAATAATTCAAGAACGAAGCCCCCACCGACATTTTTGGAAAGGAAATCGTTGTTCAGAATCGTCTCAGCTATCATCCATTTCCGGCTTCTACGCGAGTTTTGGGACACCCTGTATAAGCAGCTCGGGAGACCCGAAAGGCCACTTTTACTGTTCTCTCGTTATTGTGCGGTTTTGTTTATCCATTGACAAAATGTTGTCTTAGTCGAGCTATGAATAACAATTCGAAGATTCAATATTATTTCAACATTCCGAATCATTCAATTTTATTAAAATTTATATTATTATTAGGTCGCCCCGTAAGTTCGTGCCCGAAGATTGTGTCGATATTCCGTAACGAAACTACAGCGATTTTATAGACGGTATAACGGCTATGTCTAAAGGTGAGAAAATATCGTAAAATGAGAGAGATTACCTGTTTTTATTATAACATTTCAGAGTATGTTTCACGTATGAATTCGTTTAATAATTTTAAAAACTAGCACGAGGTCGGCTTTTAAACTTACTTTTGTCTACTATAGACATCGCACAAAATAAATTAATTGCGTTGTATAAATAAAATAATATTTGAGTGACGCGAGGTGAAGAATACCATAGAATACGTACATCGGTAGTAACAACAATAAAATTAAACGTCTCATGTGGAAGTTACCGTTATTCGTCCATACAAGTGGTAATTTCAAATCATCTTTTGTTCGTTTACTGTATAATACTTTTACCGTGAACGGTTGTTCAATCAACAACGTTCGCCAATTTCGCGCCTATAAACATTCAGTCGATCCATCGATCCAGATTCCAATCATCAAGCCAATGTTCTAATTGCTCTGAAATTGCTCCGTATGGGACTTCGAAAGATGCATTGGCAAAAAGCGTCAAGCTCAACGGAAATGCCTTGGAAGAGTTGTTTCCGTTGAGACGCCCCGCGCCTCTCTTTGTACAGAGTTAAACGATCGGACACCTAATCATCCAATCATGTAATTATACGAGCGGCCGCACAGAATGCACGATAATTAATGATCTCGTTTCGAACGGGCACAGCGACAAGACGGAGTAACAGCTGTTTTCGTGCTTCGAATATTCGCGAGGAACGCGTATAATAACACGCCGCAGCTTCGTAACGGGAACGAGCAATGATTGACAGTCGTAAAAGTTCCTCGACGAGCAGCGAACACCGTTCCTTCGTCGTATTCTCGAACGTACGTTTTTCAATCAACATTCTCTTCGATCTCTTCCGACGTACAAACAATGTAAATCTTTGCGAACAATTGGATCAGGGGAATCGAAAGCTTGTCGATTACGAGATAAAGTACACGATAGAAGGGTAAGTTCTGAAACACTCGAATTGAAACGAAAAATGTTTAACTGAACAAAGGGGAACAAATACGAACTGTGTTTCGTCGCCGATGACCAAGCAGTCGATGAGATAGTAAAACAATATATATGTAAATAGTTGTAAACAATTATATTAGGCGAACCTTGGTAAATTTGTAAATGATAACGATAAAGAATACAACGAGTAAAAACTGTAAAATTGATATACATCGAACATTTTCGTTCCACAAAAAAGGAACGAAAGACAATAAATAAAATACGTTACTTGTAATAACTAATTGAATTGTTGATATTTTCCAGCAGTCTAAACGGAAAATAAGGAACGGTACTTCGCGAAAACGAGGCAATCTTTATAGTTTCTTTCTTTTCCAAGGGAAAACGAAGGAAACGCAAGGAAACTTTTACGACGATACTGAATCATTCGCCTAACGGGCAAACTTCATAATCATGATTTACGATTGCTTTCCGCAATACCATCGATCAGCGAAGATGAGCTCGCGGCCGTTAGTGAGAGAAAAAGTCTGATCGTTCTGTTGCGATCAGCCCCTCATTACACGCGAGCATTAGTTATCCAAGATCACAGCTCTTTGAGATCCGGCTTCTATTTGTCTATTCAGTGAAGCAACAGCGAGACAACAAAAAAGCGGTTCTCGGTGTACGGTGTAAATGAAAACCGACTTCAATTGAATCATGGAAATGAAAAACTCGCCAAGTGATCTTCGACGCAATTCAGTTAGAAATGAAATTACGTTCTACGGTGTTTTACATTTAGGAAATCAAAGAGATCCATGATATTGGAAATTTATGCAGGCAGGATTAATTAACTGCGCGTGTTGCGTGACTCCTTTTAGGAAAATCTAACGAAGAATTATTTTATGGAAATGAATAATCCACGGTTAAAAGACTCGACTCGTGTTTATTTTCATCGTAGACTATTGGTGAATAATGTTAGGTTCCAAGCGTAATTATTGAATTAATTCGACTTCAAAGTGACTGTACAAATCATTGAAACGAAGAAATGGCACTTGATCCGAAGATAGTGGGTTCGATTCTCCACGCCTTATTTTTCGTAGATGCTCCTACAATATAAATAAATTCAGACAGGGTTACCTCTCCGTTTTCCATAGGCGTTTGTCTGGAGTAAAGGCTGGTGCATATGACTTCGTCGTCACCGATGTAAACGGGTTTTCCGGAAACTGGCGGCGCGGAATACCGCGACCAACATTCTTCGTCGCTCGGCGCGTAATACTGCCATGGTTGAAAGTGTTCACCGTCGAGGGATCTCTCCAAAATCCAAGCTGCCGGTCGTGGTGAATTCGCTGCTTTCACTATCACGTATTCCACCTGATACACCTGAAATCAAATCGTTCGAAAAACGTTAGATACTTTGCATTCACACGGTAGACAATAAATAAAATACGTTTCTTTTTCACTTGGCTATATTTGTAATGTGTAATAATGAAAGTAAAACTCAGGTTAGTATCAGTTTTAATGGGTTTATTGGAAAACGAAGTTATTTATTTAATGCTTCTACCTACTCCAGGAATTCTATTATTCAAATAATTTATGTATGAAAAAAGACACAAAATATTATATATATATATAGATATATATATATATATATATATACAGAGAGATATATATAAACGAATATACATATCTATGTACAAAAGGTAGTTATTTGGGTTATAGAGTTCTTGGAAGAGGACAAAATGTTAACTGAATTTTATTTTCCAATTAACCCTTAAAATTTGGTGTTACTATATTACCACAAAGTTTTGCTTTTATTATTACGTTTACAAATTAATGGATTATAATATAAAAGAACAATGTAATATCATAAAGTGAATCCTGAAGGAAATTCAATATGTTTGTATGAATTCGTGAGAATTAAATTGTAAGATTTAATTTTTATTCGTTTATTTGTATAAACAGCTTCATAGTTTCTTTTTGCGTTACGTACGCGTGAAATATGCGATTCAACATGTTTGCCAAATCTGTTTCCAAATCATACGAAAGATTCGGAGAAATTGGATAAATGCAATAATTCGTAGATATTAGGTTGTCCCAAAAGTTTCTTTCGCTCTATTAATTAGTAATACATGCACAATAGTTTATGTTTTATGTTACATTACTGAATTGTGCACGATTCATTTTGCTCCATTACTGTTACAACATGAATATCTGATGAAATTATATTGTCTATTTATAGAAACACCACCACACAAAGTAATTGAGTGCAACTCGCGAAAGAAACTTTCAGGACAACCTGATACTTTGCATAATGGCTAAAAGCGGGATGAAGTACGTTGATCCATAAACATCTTACAGGTCGTTGAGGACCCTGCGGGGTACAGTGAATTTCCTGTCAGATAATTAATTCTAGGCATGCAGAAACTGCACAGAATAATTCACACCGTAGGTATACGTGCAGCTCCATCTAGCAAAGCCACGTTCCCCGTGGCGCTAACAAACAACAATAGGCGATTGTTGTCGTTGCACCAGCCGTGCGTCTAGTATAATGATTGTTAAATAGGCCCACTCGAAAGATCTAGCTTCTGTTTGATGTACGCAACTTCTTAACATTCAAAATACAGGGTGTTCTTGAAACAGCGAATCTAGGAAATCAATCCTAATCATTATGGACGTCCAAACTTCTTCTTTCTAAGATTCGAACATGAAGAGATCTTACGGGAATATCTAATAGCTTTGCAGGTTTAGGCATGCAGCCCTCGATTAGAGTTTCCTCAAAGTAACCTTTAACGATAATTGAGTCGTCTGGAAATGTTAGGTATAAAAGAAAAAAAAGTAAGAAGTAAGAAACTACAGGGTGCCTCGGGTTTTAGGGAAATAGGTATAGGAGTACGTTTTTCAGTGATATGCATGAATTTTTTTTAGCAAGAAAGGAATGTATATAATGTAATGAAACTTTGAGAACATTTTCTAGATATATCCAAGTAAATATTATAATTTCTTGGAAGTATTTTCTCGTCAAACATGGAAGATTTCAACTGCCATCCATTGGAGGTCACCATCAAACGTAGTCGTTTTTGCGTAAAAATGGCAAAAAATTATGTTCCTTCGTTATACACCTCTGAAAATGCAATATTCAATTTTTTCGGGAGAATTTTTTAGGTTCATCATTTGATTAGAAACAATTCGTGAATGCTGTACGAATATAAGTACATACGCCTATAACAATAATCTATGTGAAAACTTTGATTTTGAAAAAGAAATGCCGAGAAATGTCGCGGAAAAGCGGTCTCAAGATTGGAAATTACTCTACATTAGAAATTACAATGCGCCCTCTTAACTGGAAATGTACGATCGCGGTAGTTTCCTAATTTTAAAAATAATTTGTCGGTGGCACCAGTAACTCACAAGGACTACCGAGGACGTCAGTCGAGTCAGCCGACAGACACGCTGTTGGGCTGTCTCGTCGGATCGACAAGACAGGAGTCTTTCGTTCTCTCGTCGGGTCCGTCTTTGTCGTTGTCGTTGTCCTCGTTGTGTCGTCGTTACGCTGGCATTGTGAAGCCAGACCGACGCCCACTTTCGGACCATAAAGACAGATCGCATGTCCGCGATACCAGCGGGGTCCGTTTCCTTCTAAGGACTTCGGCCGGAACGCTCGATCGGAGTCCCGAGGAAACGGACTTCAATTATCCGATCCTTTTACTTCGTCGATATCCATGGGCATGTAGAAGCAACCCTCTGATTCTTCTAACTAGCCGGAACATGGAGATCTGCTTGTTAATATTAAACATTGCTAGCGGATTTCGACCGACGCTTTGTTGAATATACAAAATGTATACCGATACGTAGAGAAGTTGCAAAACGTATGTACAGGGTCTTCCGTTAAAAGGTTTCGTTTTAAATGATTAAAAAACAAACCATCTTTTTAATAACAAATTTTAATGTCTCCAATCCGGTTCAAAACATAAATCTTACTATTAAACGTGGGACACAATATTTAGCAAATGGCTTGAGATTTCTGCGCTTGGATGTAGTATAATATAAAATAATATAAAATACTGTATTCTATTACAAAAAAGGTCAGTGACCCTGAAATTCTTATTTTTTTTTTTCTATCATAGTATGTCCATCAAACCATACCATGTTTTCGTCTGATATTTTTTCACTCGTCCAAATAAGTATGTACGTATACACATACATTTCATAAAATGA
This sequence comes from Hylaeus anthracinus, assembly GCF_026225885.1. Lineage (NCBI taxonomy): Eukaryota > Metazoa > Arthropoda > Insecta > Hymenoptera > Colletidae > Hylaeus > Hylaeus anthracinus. Next base: position 7,482,795 of record NW_026534348.1, on the reverse strand, counting down.
AATAATGTCACTCAGCCACCAGATTATTTCGTGGCGTTCCATTTCTTTCAACAAATATAGTAGAGCTATTATAAGTTTATACAACGATGGGTCGTATCAATCAAAATACGAATCGGATCGACGCAACGAGAGGAGGCCTTTAATCCTTTCACACAGAAGTATACCGTAGACAGTCGTCGATATTTACAGACGCGGCATGGAGATCGAAAGCTCGCTGGGATCTCGCAAGAAGAAGCAGAATAAAGAGGAAAAGTAGAAGCACGATGTGCAAACGTTCCAAAGGCTAAATATTTACACTGGGTGCACGTGTTCATCTGCTCCGACTCGCTACCAGCATCGCGTGCCTCAATCATGGGGTAGGTCGTGAAGAAGCCAAGAACGTATTCGGAGTTCAAGGTTGACGTTTTCTACTAACAAGGGTAATCGGATGTTCTTGGCTACCGATAGTCTTCGAGAAAGAAACGAAAGCAACTGGCTCGCACTTTTATAGATACTGACAGTCGATTACGAAAGTTAACAAATTTATACAATTCGTAAAATTAAGGTTAGCTGACAACCAACGCTGGAAACTTGGTTAATTTTGTTTACTTCAGTATCGCTAAATTTCAGACATATTTAACTGTAATTGTGCATTCAGTATGCAATATTTTCACGTACAAAAGTTATGTTCTGCCACAGTTTTCAAGATCGCTCTGCAAATGTATAGTACGAGTTGATTATTATAATCCACGTGCATGGTATCGAGACGATTTAGAAATGATTTAAAACGAACATTTTAGATTTTATTAATCTTTGTTCACGTAGGGTAATCTTCCGAACTACTGAACCGATTTTAAAAACTTTTTCGGCAATAGAAAGCTACGCTATCCCCGAGTAACGTAACAAACATATATTTTCAATTTGAAATCTGAAAATTCGTAAATCGAGTCGGAAGAAAAGCGTTGCTTGGTTACTTTATCGGCGTACCCTGGCCAAACGGTGGGATATACGTGAAAATAATGTAATACAAAAATATTGGTTATTAATAGATCTAAAAAAATAGTCAGCGGTACGATGTACCTAGCTTTTGTATTAAACCACAATAACATTTTTTATGTTAAAAAAGAAAAATAAACATAACATAAAAAATGTTATTGTGGTTTAATACAAAAGCTAGGTATATCGTACCGCTGACTATTTATTTATATATATATTTACATATATATACATGTAGAATTGAGTAACCTCCTCCTTTTCGAAGTCGGTTAAAAATGAATTGAAAATTATAAGGAGAACTTTACAGGTACTTATTACGTATAATACGAGTATATTAATCTTGATATAAAGGAATCGTTTTATCATCTGAGAAATTTCACGAAGACAAAATTTTCAAGTGCGATTCAAGCGTGTGCTCCTGTTTGGGGATGCACTTTATTAACACTCGGGAACCAGACGTGTGAAAAATATCTTCGAACGCAACTCGCTTAAATTGAAAATGAAATATGTTTGTTAAACACTCGCGGCGGAAGGCTTCATGAAGTCATCGAGTAAACGCGTCAATTTTCACAACGGATCGTGTGAAAAATGTACAACGAACCGGTCTTCTCGGTTCGAGAGGCACCGCGTTTATGTTCGATGGGGTAGCCTCGTGTAAATAGTAGGCTCGATTGGATGACCCTGCAGGAAAACACGTCAAGGGCCATACTTGACGCACCCTAGCGCGACCTTTCCGTAGCGCAATAACGCGGAGACTCTAGTCACGCTGCACTTACCGGTTGATAGAGACCGCATGCTCGGCTACTATCAAGATAAGTCTGACAGTGTAAAAGATTTCTTTCTTTTCTTTCGACACCACGGTTGCCGTGTATTCACAGAGCCTCGTCTCGTTCGTAGATACAAGAGTAGTAACTCAAACATTTTCAACTCTGACACTTCAATATCGTCGGTGTGGTGTAACTCTAACGGTACATTTTTATTAGAAATAACGACGTGTTTATAAATTGTTTACGCGATTTATACGATTTATGTTCTAGGAACGAGACAATGACGAATATCAACGTATATTAATTGTTTACTTTTTAATTTTAAATGATCGCAATGTGGGCTCACAAGTGTATAAAGTTTGTTAGATTCGTGGGTATCGTAAGCGTAATGTATTCTAAATGTTTTCCTAGATGAGATTATTAAGAAAATACGATAATACGTAAGAAGAAATTGTTAAATAATAATGTAATTAACGTTACAGGTAATTTCAATTATTGGAAGGACCCGTGGCGATACTTTGCAATGATCGATGTATTCTTGTAAAAATTATTAGTTTCGGAAAGATAATATGTTTTTATTTAACCAGTCAACTAATTTCTGATTCAACCTTGTGTTTACCAGCAAAATAAAGTGAAACCAGAAATTACAAAGCACTGCCGTGTCATCACGTACGACGTTGTCCAACGACAGTATATAAAACATCAAAAGTGCAAGAAAAGTGCATTGAAAAATCTATGAATACGATATTTGGGTAACGAATTATCTTTATACAACGAAATAAATAATTCGCCAAGTATACATTGTTATAAATCATAAATATGAGCAATTTTAATAGACATCTCATTTCGTCAAACGTAATTATTTTATAAATAAATTGAGCAAAAGTCTCGAGATAATGATTTTCAAAACGGCACGACCATTCGACAACTCGATTTATACAAATAATTGCTTACTGGACGTTAAAAGCATAAATATATAAAAGGGATATCAGTGAATCGAAGACGATAAACAAAATGAATGCTTGGTGGACTCGCGTCGTTTCGGGAATAAATTCATGACTTGGATCGTTCCAAAAGCAAAAAACGCATGGATTTATTCTATCGCGGTAGACTTTAAATCTCCTCTTACCGCGGTGTCTAGTCATTTTCCAGGGAATCTGCGAAAGAAGTCAGACATCCACAGCGAGATCGCCGATGATCGCAGCTGGAACGGAGAAGAAACAGTTGCGTTCGCGGTAAATGCGCGACCGCTTCGAGGAAAATTAAAAGTGGTCGCAACTGCAAATGTCACGCTCGATCTCGCTCGGAGCATCCGAGTTACACGATTTTTTTGCGATCATGAGAGAACAGAGGCGGAATTCTCGTAGCCGAACCGGCCACGTGAAGTGCACCGCGTCCAGCCGAAGGCTCCCACGATCGAGTCGACTAGTCGCCTTCTACCGAGCACGAACGTATCCACAGCCTTGTAAGGATGCGGTCGGTATTAGCATCGAATGACAGAAATGGCTTTATAGTGGAAGCTCCGGAGATGAAGAAAGTCAATAATGACCGGATCGGCGTCGGTCAGAGGCTCCTCGACGAGCATTGCTTCGCTGGAATCGTGTGTGGATCGAGGTCGATTCTACCTCAACGGTGTCATTCTATTTGGTCATTATGACGCTTCAAACTGTAAAGGAATTTTCTGGATGAAAGTGTAATTTCTCATGGTTGAATCAATCGAAAGTTGTCTTATTCGGGTTGCGACTAGTGTTGACATAAAAATTTATAATTTTCTTTCTTAAGAAACGAATACAAATTTTAAAAATTAGGTTATAGAGATCGTTCGTTAAACTCAATTCAAATATATTATTTGCTTCCACAAGATCATTTCCTCTTTCCTTTCCGTTCGCTTTTATTTTTCTCCGATTCGTTTTTTAACTACTTCCAATACTTTTTCACCAATAGCTTTCCTGACTCTCCTATCTTTCCTTCAAATCTCGTTGCTTTTCTTCCCGCCTCTATTCTCATTATGTCTCTCTTCGTTTCCATCCTTATTATAGTATACATATATCCTGGCGTACATATTTCTATTCCTAAAAGCCATCTTATTTATGCGATTAATATCTCAATCGATTATGAATGAAAACAGCCCTTCCATGTTTGTCGATATGTGATTTTTAAGGTATGCATCCACGTATATATGAATAAATAAATCCATTCGCACCACGCAGCTCTAACAAATTCACGGTGACGTAAATACCACGGGGTTTTTTTCGCAGAAAACTCAAGACTCCTGCGCTCAGCACTCGCGATTTCATCGGTAACTTCCAAAGAGAGACGAACTGCCCCATCACACAAACCATTCATCCGTTTTCTACGCTTCGGTACTTTTGTTTTCGCGGGCAGGATGAAATAATGCCAAAGTGAATTGCACACTCTATTCTCGGTGTAGGCCAGATATTCTGAATATACAAGGAAGCGCTATTTTCTGACTGCGGCACCGCGACCAAGTGTGAAACGGAACGAGTAAAAAGTGTCCGGCTGCGATAATGCAGCGGCAAGTTTCAGTCGCGAGATTCGCTCTGGTGCCAGTCGCATTTAGAATTTTAGAGTAAGTCTAATTAATTATTACCTGTTAACCGTTTCGGCTTTCGCCATCGGCAACGATAAAGAAGAGAATTTGTGAATACGTAGAGGTTAAAATATTAAATACTACGACAAATGTTAAATCATCAAATTTTCGACAGTCTCGAGAGAAAATATTAACAGAAATTTTCACGAGTCTCTTAGTCTGGCGGTAAAGATATCAACGGATTTTTGTCGTATATTTTTAATTTTACAGAATCCTTCCTACCACCGAAGAAGATTCAAATTTGACAAAACGTACACGCGATAATACCAAGTTGAGTAATGAAACATTTACCGAATGATAACATTAAAAAGCACCTGCTCTGATTGATGATTATTATACGTTTATATGTTTATAAACGAGTGCTCATTTCACGAATTTGAAAATTACAACGCTTCCAATATCTTTCGGTAATAACACTGTACTCGTAAAAATATTCTCGGAATAAATAAATACCGCAAAGTATACTACACGCGTTTAAACGATAACGAGAACAAATGACAACGGCTCAATTTCACCGATTCTATGGAGTAATATTTAGAAACACTCTCCAGTCATGCGAAACGTGGAATCGCGAGTCACGAGCAACACGCTTTAGTGGTTGCTGCTTCCACGCGTACATGTTCTACATTCCCATTATAAATATGACCATACTCAGACTCTGGGAAGCATTTTTCGACCTCGAGTAGCCGCAAGGCGATTTCTTCAGAAGCTGCCACATCCAAGAATTCTAATAAAGACAAGTGTCGCCCTTTCTTCGGTGTAGCTCCTCCGAGGCCGAGGAACGAGTCTCTCGACTCACGACGACGCAAAGAGGAGCACTCGAAGCCTTACCGGCTCCAGGAACCGTCTGTCCGGTAAACTTTCTTGCTGGTGCACCTCCGCGCACCCCATTTACGGTCCTTGTAAGATACCAGACAATGCCAATTTATTAGTGGTGCCCCTTAGCCTCGGCTAAACGGGGCCTTACGGTCTTCCATCGCACCCATAAAGGGCGACACCTCGGTCCGTGAGAAACGCAACAACGACACGGTTATCTATTTTAACTTCCTCGAAAACTTTCAACTTTCACCCGAACTAAGATTCGATTCGTATTTCTACCATCCTACTACGAGTGATCTGTACTTTACGTACACATTCCAACAAATCATTTCATATCGTGATTAACATTAAGTAGAGGTTACCGTTCACGACGATGAAAAAATGAAATTTTTCATCTTTTTTTACAGAATTCGCATCCTTAAAGTATTTGGAACACGTAGGTAAGAGGATATTCTAATGTCTGAGGCATTTTAGAATTTACAGCGTCGGCTGGGAAATAAGTAGCTGCGTTTTTCGAAACAATTGTAGAGCGCAGAGCGCTCTACAGCTTTTACGTAATCGGAAACTATATTTTTAAATGATCGAATGTAAAGGCAGATAATTCATTTTTAGGTTGAATAATTTTCAAGCGGACGTATAATTCGTTAGAAAAATGCCAAAAGACGAAATTTAATGACCGCTACACTTGGTTAAATGTAAATGAACATTGTCGAAGATTATCGTAGATTGTAATGGCCATCAGGCTGAGACTCGCATACGTTATGCATTACAAACCCATTGTAACGGAGATTAGCTTGTGGACTCATAAAGTTGGTACTCGATAAAATGACGAATAAATATTTCTACTCGAACTATAAAGGCATAAAATTATGTCTTCGTATTAGAGAGACCGTAAAGTAATTTTCCCATCCAGTACGCAAATTTTCAATGCCAGATCGATAAAAACCAATGAGATGACGAATGATAAATAAGTATTGCGATTCGTAGAAACGACATTACTTTCCAGTCCATCTAATATGTATCACAGTTCGTTCTTCAGAAATGTGTTCCGACCAGTGCGACACCCACGTCTAAATTTAATACGAGCGCAAAGGGTTAAATGTCTAAAACTAGTTTAAACCTATCCAGTAAGAAGATAAAGTAATTCTTTAAAGAGCGCAAAGTTTCTAGAAATCAGCTAGACGACATCCTGTATCGTCAAGAGCATGTCCAATTTCGGAGAAGATAAATAACCTTTTGTCCCGTTTTTGCGTGATTCTGGTAACCCAGGCTCTGTCTCTAACGAGAAGGATTGCAATCTCGCACGATCCTTTGGACGACCGCCTCGTTACAAGACGATACAAATAGTAGCGGTGGTAAACGATCGCGCGGCGCTTATTGTTGCCGACACACGTGAAACAGCGAAACGTTCGCGCGAGACCGAGAAGACACGCGTGTATCTGCATTCTGTGTTGTCCAGGTATGCACGTACGTGCTTTACGAGCGGAGGTGTCGCTCCTCGAGATCCTGTCGCGGATAACAACGCGACGTGCGATCTGTTTACGATACAAGTTCCTCTAGTTCCTCTGCCGCCTTTTGCTTCGTCTCTTCTTCATTGTACGGAGAAACGGAGTTTGAGATACGTGTATCGCGCGCGGTGCAGCGTCGTTAGAAACAACGTTGAAAAAGAGCCACAGCGTAGATTCTAAATTAGATAATTGCATCGGTAGTCGGCGGTTGTTAGTGGACCAACCTTCTGTATTTTTCTATTTATTATTTGCGGGACCAGTGAAAACCGACAATTATGTAAATAACGTAAGATAATTCGCAAACTAATCAATGTTCCTTAATTGTAGCATAACGTAACCGATCGCTTCGAATGATCTCGGGCAACTGTCGTTTCGTGCAAGTATCTTAAAGATCCGCGGTCTAGTAATAATATATACGTCCAAATTGTTTGAAAACAAAAACCTCGTCACCGTGTAAAATTTCTGCGTTAAATACGAGGTACATTAAATAAGTTCCTAAAACTGAACGTTACGACGGAAAAACGTAAATGACAATACCAAAATAAAAGAAGCAACAGCGCCGATGTAGCAAACCGCAAGATCTCGTAACCCTATATTCAACCAGAAATCCTGGTCGTCGTCGAATCTGACGTCTAGCCGACATGAGCCTCATAATCGGATTATGTCGTCTCGCGTTACCTTAAATCCATCTGCAATTAATACGTCCACCTTCTACTTGGTAACAGGATACCGTCCTAAGTCCGGTTGTTTCACGCGTATGCGTACGCGCGTCCAGTGAATCGAAACGTGGTAGCTCGAGATATGACACCCCATCAAAATAAGGCATGCCACGAGTGAACCGTACATAAAGGGTGATCCACTAACGTTTCCCACCGATAGATAACTAGGAATTAGAGACAGAGAATTTTACAAATTCGAATAAGCTACTATTGGAACCTCATCGACATTCGACAAACCCATTCTGATTTATTTTAATATCTCATTATGAGAATCAATTTTAACACAACGTTTACAGAACACGATCGTTTTTACTCATTCCTACGGTCACGAGGTTTTATAGAAACCGTTTCACTTATGCTGACTTTTGTGCATATAAAAAAAGAAAAGCATATATAAAAATCCATTTTTGTCTAAGCCTCCTAATTTATTGTAGTAAATCGACTTTACTTATTACAGTATTACTCCAGTATTAGAAATCTGATACAAAATCTCCGTAAACCCAGTGTTCGAGTAAGTAATTGAATAAGTCACGTGAAGTTGTTTGAAAGTACATGTAATAGTACCAAAACAGTATTTGGTGGAAAAGTGAAATAATTAAATAATTTTCGACCAGTTGGTGTGCATATGATTCAAAGAAAGACAATTTTTTCAGTTTAAAATAAATGATTTCTTATAGCTATAAATAATACCTATTCCAATTATTAGTAAATAGTACATTATATTATAAGAGCTATTATTAATAAATAGTAGTTTCTTTAAATATTTTGTATAAGTATGTACAAACTTGTGTAAAATTAATTCGGAATTATTTATCTGATATTTCTCAATAATGCTGGCGTTACTATAAAATCTATTCATCATTCAGATAGTTATGACATACGAGAAAATAAAGTTTAAACGATGGAGAACCACTGGCGAAACATGATAAGATTTCTTTTCGATTACTACCAAAGAAAAGAATATCCTCCAGCAGGAATTCAATTTAATTAAGCAACCGAATGAACCTTTTGAGGGGGAAACGAAAGCAAGTTAGACCCTCCAAGAATGATTTAGTGATACAATTAAGTATCGATTCGAATGGAGCACGAAAATAAATTGTATTGCCATTTTGAAATAAAATAACTGAAGTAATAGTCTGTAATAAAAATAAAAATATATTTTCATGCTGAATAATTCTTGTAATATTTCTTTCTTTAAGATTATATTAGATTAGATGTATTTGTTGTAGATCTATAATATTAAATTAGGTACATAAAGCATTCAAATCGTATACAAATGTTTGTTGCACGAGACAAATTTTTTTAAACGAACTTTCAATATATCGACGTTTCGTCTCTAAATTTGAGATCTTAATCAATACTATTGAATAATGAATGAAGTAACGCAATAAATAGTAATGGATTACATATTATTATTATTTTGTTACTCACCAAAATTAATGTATAATATAAAAATTGTTTAAGACGTTTTGAGAATTATCGCAAAAGTAAGGGTTGAAACGTTAATATTTTAAGATCCTGTTTCAAGGATGAAATTGTTCGTCTAATTTTCTATTTGTAAGGTCTTTATTGGGTTATATATTAATTGAAATTGTTTCTCGATTCAAGCAGCTGATACTATTAATATCACTATAATTATTTTCATCCTTTTTTAAGTACTACCAAATTCTGAGAATATCCAAATTTAATCCTCTGCACCCGAATCGTTCTGAACTATTCGCGACAGCTGTCGTTCTCCTTCATCCAGATTTCTGCGAAACCTATTAATTGTGCATCTTGCAAAATATTGATGAAGATTCTAATATTGCGATTTCTGTTTCTACGAAACCCGTTGCTTGTATCATTTCTTACAATTATGTATAGTTGATGTTCAAACATGTTTTATATTTTATACAAATGATAGTGAATTCTAAGAAATAGTTCTAAGAAATAATTGAAATTATTAAAAGAAATTTGACATTTCCATATTGGAAGAACACTTAACGCAATTATAGAGTGAAATATTTCTACAAAATTTTCAATATTACACAGTTCTTTGTGACACCCGGTACATGCGATCCAGATAGAAATCTACCATAGGCGACTACAGGTTTCCAGGAAATTATGTAAAAAACCGCGTTGTGTTGGGTGGAATATACTTCTACTACATTAACATCCAATTAAATTGAACTGTCGATAATTAAAATTGTCAACGATTTGTATCATGTAGGAACATATACCAGATTATTTGCTACTATTAATTAAATTTATACCACTTTTATGATGTTTTATAGAATAGTAAAAACTAACAGCGACAACTTTCTTTATCGAATCTGATTTTTACAAGCATTTTGATTAGCAATGTAAATTCAAAACATGTTCTTCTGGTTCTTTCCTGTCTTTAAAAGAGCAATGTGTTGACAAAAATGATTAAAATTACGTAAAATTTATTCTAAATTCAAAAAAAAAAAAAAAAAAAATTAAGCGAAATGCCAAACAAAAGTACTATACAAAAAAAAAGGTAAAATTTATTCCAGCAAAAAAACATCAATCTAAAAATTGTAACTGCTCGAAGAAACGTATGGAACGTGTTAATGAATCAGAACGCAAAGCAATGATTAACCAATTCTGGAATGTAGGTGATTTTAATAAGCAAAACATACACATTTCTCCATTGTAATGTTCGACGTGAAACTGTAAGTAGAAGAAGGCCGAGAAATTATTCGGACACTTCGAGGGTTTATGCTTATCAATTTTACCTGATCACGTGTCATGAAAACATTTTAGTCGGTTTCGGTTCTTCTCACCCTGTATTATATTAGTAGAAAAGTCCGCGAGACCAACGAAACGTTAGTATTTCTGCAGTTGAGGTGTTTTAATCAGCTAGCTCGCTGAAATTTCGCGCTACGCGACCGCTGGACAACTTCTTTAAGACTTCCTGGAGTTATCGCGACACGTCCGTCCGTTGTTACTTGCTTCTGAAACTCGTCTGTGGAAAATCAACGAGCGGACACCGCGCGGTCTGCCATAGAGATTCCGAGCGCTGGGCTTTTGCCAACCTGACGTTGGCTTGGGCCTCGTTCCGTTGCGGCACGATTGCCAAAATTAATTCACGTGCGTGCGTGAACCGTGGCGATCGGGGAAGTGTGCGCGAGATCTGGACGTTAACTAGAAACCCTGATGGGTGTGGTGGTGAAATTAGTCTGGAAGCGAGAACACGAGGAAGTGCACGCATCTCGATCCGATATAAACTTCCGTCGAAGAAGGGACCAAATGGTGGCTCCCACTTAGAGCTATTAATCTTTCGCTGCGTCCATGTCGCGTATAATATCGGCCCCTTTGAACTTCTGTACAGGGTGAGATACCTTCAGCATTAGACAGTCCTTTCTTGGCCACTATCGAAATACTGCTTTCTTTCCGTAGGAAACCTCCCGTTGAGGTGCTAAGTGAAATCGATGAGGTACTAGAAGAACTTGATAAGGTACATGTTTACGGTGAGATAGTGTAGAACGGTGTTTCTCAAAATATTAGGTTGTCCCAAGAGTTTCTTTCGTTTTATTAATAGTTAATGTATACACAATATTTTATGTCTTATGTTAGATTACTGAATTGTGTACGATTCATTTTGCTCCATTACTGTTACAACACTAACATCAAAGAGATTAGAATGTCTATTTATATAAACACTGCCACAGAAAATAATTGAATGCAACTCACGAAAGAAACTTTTGGGACAATCTAATGTATTATTCGATGAAATCGAAAATTGCAAACAAAAATTGTAAAAGGACAATCAGACATCGCTCGGGCGAAATGTAACGAACGAATTAAACCAAACTTTGGATTCGCAAGTTGACAAGAAAAGTTGAATCTGAATAACCCATCTCTAATTGATAATAATACAAATTCATAATTACGAGGTATCGGATACTGACGAACGATAAAGTCATTCGAGTAGATGATCCTCTGATTAAGTTTAAGCAGCGTAACAGATGGATACAGTCTACAGATAAACAATATCAAGAATCAGCCTCGTTGCACAATACGTGAGTTTTTTTCTGGACAATTATCAAACCTGATGTTGTCTAATTTATTGTACGTATTGTGCACGGTGCAAAGGGGACGGCTGATAGTTATATGCTGTAATGTATAGATGTATCTCACAGACTCTCGGATACGTTTTAAGATGTTTTGGGGGCACGGTTGCTCGTTACAAGCGGAATCGCCTTCGTCGCCCAAGAAAGTCTGAAGAAACGTATTATTGCGGACTTTGGGTGGTCCAAGACCTTCGATTTTACGGCTCGATTTGCTTACTCGAGAACTCCCCTGTGAACCATGAAATGGGCCTGCCCACTAGACATTAAAAACGTTCAGGAATAAATGAAAATACCGATTTATTAATATTGCTATACCTTTCGTTTCTAATTGCGTTTCTCTATAAGAGATATTCGATTTAAGCACAAGTTAAGAAAAAAAAAAAAAAAAAACGTTAAAATTTGGTAAACTATTGCTGCTTATTAACCCTTTGCCCGCAGGACGAATTTTTTATATTTACAGTTTACTCGTAAGACGTTTACTTTCAAAAATAAAAGTTGAAAACTCAAAAGACCTAAACTAATGGTGCGATCCTGTTGCTTTGTCTTTAAGAAAGAAAAAAAAAAAAAAAAACAGTCGAACAATCGAATTAAAAAAAAATATCACATTATAGAGAATGACAAAACGAAACTTGTTTATATTTACCGTTTATTCGTACGATGTTACAGAGATAAAAATTGAAAACTTGGAAGACCTTTCTCCTGAAATACAATTTTTCCAACGAACTTCTAACTTCTCAATTTTTATTTACAAAACTAAACGTCCTATGAATAAACTGTAAATATAAAACAGTTTAGTCTCGTCATCCCCTATAAGCTGATATTTTTTTAAAAGTTTGTATTTAACGAATACAAACATTTCTCTGAGACATTTAACGTATCGCAATTCGAGCGGTATCAAACGAACCGAAAGCGACTCGATTCAAAAAATACATCTTTACCCTTAAAGTCTAACGACTGCTGATAGTGATTTACCACGAAGCCCAATCGATCTTTGCACTCGAATCAACATCTCCGGGGTGGAGAGGGATCGGGTACGGAGCCCTCACGGGATCCATGGGGTCTCTCCCATGGATCGCGGAACGTTCATCTTTTTTTTCTTGTGCCGTTTCTTTGCTTAAGGAACCACGCCGCGAATACTTGTACGTTCGTTCGGCTCAGTGCCGGAGGAGCCGAAAGTATGCAGGTACCGTGTACAACCTGCACAGGTAAATACCTGCTCCAGTATACCTGCGGCGCGACATAAGGCTGCCTCCATAAACGGCCCGGTACGTACTGCATTTATTCTTTCTCAGCCCTTTGCTCTTCCTTGCACGAGCATCCCCGCTGCAAATACTCGCGCCTCGGATTACAGGGAAAACGAATAATGACGTGTGATTCACAGTTATTATAAGAATTCACTGACGACATGGCGCTTCGACTATCGTTCGTTTCTTCCTTGCTTTACGCGTCGTTCAGAAGTTTGTTCATACTTCTATTTCAGACTTAATGCTTAAAAATATAAAATTTATGACTCTAACGAGCGAAGTAGAAATATTCATTCGTCATTTTATTATGTTGGAGTACCAACTTTATGAGTCCACAAGCTAATCTCCGTTACAATGGGTTTGTAATGCGTAACTTATGCGAGTCTCAGCCTGATGGCCATTACAATCTACGATAATCTTCGACAATGTTCATTTACATTTAACCAAGTGTAGCGGTCATTAAATTTCGTCTTTTGGCATTTTTCTAACGAATTATACGTGCGCTTGAAATTTATTCAACCTAAAAATGAATTATCTGCCCTTAAGTAGAAATATTAACTCGCCATTTTGTTTTCACAACTATATGTCCACTCTTGGAATGTACGAATATATTTTAGTATTATATTCTAGAAATATTAGGGTGACCAGAAAGTAATGTCGTTTCTGTGAATGTCAACACTTGTTTATCATTTATGAGCTTACTGTGCAATAATTGATCGTTATAGATCAGGTGTTGAAAATTTGCACACTGGATGACAAAAGGCTGTCGATAACGAGAACGATCACATAATTGATTAAAAATACAAACATATTACGAATGTATTTGTTTGAATTGAATATAAAAGAAATGACATTACTTTCCAGTCTACCTAACACGTGATTATTGGAACAATTATGCTATTCACTGTAGCTTTCTTGAAATAAAGAATCACCTTACTGGCGTGTATCAGCTGAATCTGTCCGCCACCTACGGAGTGTTGTACCTAATCCGGTCGGTCCTATCTGTACTTCGAGAATTCTACTTTTTGGGATAGTAAGCGCCACGAATGAAGGGACCGGGAAGTCGTTGGTGGAACGTTGTTGGAAAATATCCGCGTAACACGTCTCGCGAAGCACGTAAGTGCCTCGACTCGTTCGAGAACAGGTCGAACGTCAGGTGAAAGAATCGCCTTCGTGACGTCGCGCATTCTCCACCTTCGAATGCAATTATTTAATACAACGGAACGTTTACTTCTCCCCCGTGTGCACGTGCATCGTTCGTCCTCCCTTGCACGCCGTCGGTTCAGTCCAGTTTAAAAATAACCAGAAGCTGTGCAGTGCGGTATGGGCTTAATTGCCGTGAAGTCGCCCGACCGTGTGTGTGTATGCGCGACGTAACAGGAAGAGATCACGTTAAATATGGAGAGGGGAGAGGGGAGAGGAGAGAGGAGAGAGAGAGGGGGAGAGAGAGAGAGAGAGAGAGAGAGAGAGAGAGAGATGTGGAGAGAGAGAGAGATGTGGAGAGAGAGAGAGATGTGGGGAGAGAGAGAGATGTGGAGAGAGAGAGAGATGTGGAGAGAGAGAGAGAGATGTGGAGAGAGAGAGAGATGTGGGGAGAGAGAGAGATGTGGAGAGAGAGAGAGATGTGGAGAGAGAGAGATGTGGAGAGAGAGAGAGAGAGAGATGTGGAGAGAGAGAGAAAGACTGGAAATTGCTAGTCAATTCCAGCGCGAGCGGTCCTTTGTCGCCTAGCTTTCATTCAAGGTAGACACGAGCCACGGATGCTGGTTGGCGATAGTTGCCCAACGCACTCCGCGATGCCTACATCCGCGACGCCTAAGCTGAGCCTTTCGTTTCTTTAGCGTTACCGATTATAAGTGATACTTAGCGGCGAATGTATGGAATCGTTGAGTAATGGAAAGTTTAGATAATGGTTCATAAAATTGGAATTTTTATACCTTTACTCATTTCTTCCTAACTCCGGAATTTATCAATACATTCTCTTCGACAAAAGCTTCTTCTCTTCGTAAAAGTGCTATCCACACGTAAACAATACAAAAACTTCATGTGACAGTGACTACTTTTACATGGCGATGAAAGAAATGTTTGTGTTCTATTTTTGCCGAAATATGGAAGTTTTTCGTATACATTACTCCGTAACAGTTAAACTACTGAACGGATTGGAAAACAATATTACAAAGAATCGTTGGAAATTCGATGGCCTTCGATATGGCATCTTGCGCGATCGAATCGCACGTCTCTAAGTCGAGATACGGCCTAAAATGTATCTCAGAAAAAAATTCAAAAATTCATACAAAAAAATTTTTCATTGCAAATTCCGAGTTTAGCGGGCTCTAATATGTAAAAAACAAATTTGTGGCGTTCAATGTACATTTTGCCTGTAAACTAGTGTAGCCCTCCAGCAGTCACCGAATAGTTACTACACTCGAGTTAATATATTCCCAGAAGTGAGTACAGTAAAGTAGGGTACAGTAAGTTAGTAAATTTTCAGAAATCTGCCCAGAGTTCCTCGTTATTAACATCGAATAACAGACCGTTGTACAGTAATTATCATCATTATTCGTAAACACCGCGAGTTCTCTATCGATCATTCGAACCGCGGCGCGGCGTACCGCTCCACTCATCATCGTCGAGAACCTTTCTCGCCCTCCATTTTCACCGCGCGTTCCGCACTCGGAGGTAAGTCACGACCCTCTCGGAGTCTGCGGTAACGGTGAACATTTCCACGGAACCGCTTATTCCACATAAACAATCCTAATATCCATTATAAATCAGCGCAGCCTCGAATTATATTTAGACGTGGCGCAACGGTTCGAGCGCATCGCACGATATATTTCACTCGAAAAGTTCCCTTTATTGCCGTCACTGTGTCTCCCCGAACCAGGAGGTTCCATTGATTTATCTTCAACCCGTTCTCGCCCTCGATTTTCTCACATTTTGAACCGCGGCGACCGCCGACCGGTCACGACGCGGCACCGTGTCCTGGTGCCGGCCCCGTGAGCATCCTCGGGGCTCCATCGCGACTCTTAAAAGTCTCCCTCACAATCGGCGGTGTCCAAAGTGGGTATCGTGCCACTTCCTGGCCAGCCTAGCGCGCCTCTTCCCATGATTATTACGAAAAGGAACGCCGGTCATCGAACAGGAATTTATAGCGCTTTCGGAGACGCTAATTGGACGTCTGTTATGGCGGCCAGTAAGTCCTTCGACCGCTTCGAACCTTTATAACTGTTCCAGAACTCGACGAATTTTTGTGAAAGTTACAGGTAGGCGAACGAATGACGGTCCTCTTCAGCTTTGGCTGCGTTTCGTCGAGCTTGTGGGGGTTTCTTGACCTACTCGATAATATTTGCATCGACCCCGACCAAATTCAATGCTCCGTAACGTATGATATTTGTCACGTTTTCTTCGCGTAATAAACACTTCATGCGTAACTTAAGGCGGTCAAATTTCGTGACTCAACCTCGTATGAAATAATGTTAATAAAGCCTGCGTTATATATCATTTCTAGCAAATCCGTTTTATATATTAACTTAGTAAAGTTTTATACGTTAGTTTTCGAAAATTCGTTTCGTACAATTAGTTTCAGTAAACGTACGTTTTTAACATTAATTGAATAAATTGATGTTTCACATTAATTTTAGTAAATCCGTTTCATATATTGATTTTAGTTTTATACATTTTATACATTAGTTTCAGTAAATTCGTTTCGTACATGAATTCAGTAAATTCATCTTGCACGTTAATTTTAGTAAGACATATCACAAACCGATATAAATGTGAATTTTTGTTAGATAAAGTAATATTTTGAGAGAAGTTAAGAGAAACTGATCTGATCCGCAGAAAAACGGTACGTCGGTGCAGACGTTTGAAAATTTAGAATCCGATGGTCTCCTGTACCGACCGTCTCAGCTGCATCTTTTTCCCTATCTTTTACGATCTCGCTGTTTACAAACGGCGGGTCATTTCCGTTTCTTGTCGGCAACACGGCGACAAGAGAGCTCCGGGCACAGTATCACGGGCTCCGAAATATCTTAATAACGAGGTCTGGCTGGGTTCGACCGCGGCGCAAGATAATAATTCACACCATTTCTGCGTTGGAGCACAGAATGTTCGGGGCAGAGGGACCGGGACTCTTAACAAATAAGAAAAGCATAACGGAAAGAAAGCAGGAAGAAAAGAAATGTTCGCTTACGGTGCGCGCGGAGAATCACCTGTTCGCCGCGGTGAAAAAGCAAAAAAAGATGGACGCTGCGTGGTGGTATGCAAGGGTCCTGCACCGCGGTCTGTAATTATCGCCAGTGGCCATGGGAATTGAATTACGAGTTAAATTCGTAACGTGCCACGGTGTCCGCGTACCGACAAAAATCAAAGAACCGCCGTGCGGGCTCTTAAAGAGCTTCGCGCGGTAAAAGAGTTCGTTCCGACTGATCATCTGGCATACTTTGATCACACGAGCTTTCTATTCGGGTACAGACACTTTCATGTTATTAATGGTCATCCGACTCGACGAACAAAAACCGTAATGGCTGCTATTTTAAATCATTTGGATGGATTCGAAATTTTGGCGAACCGAGCGCAATTTTTCTTTTCGATGGTGAGGAGTAATTCGAAACGTGTAATATATAATAAACACAATAATATATAATATATAATAATATATGAACAATATATAAACATATATAAATATATATATATATAATATATAAATTATATAATTTATAATAATATATAAACAATAATATATAATACAATTGGCGAGTTTTATATCTGTTCTTTGTGTAAAATGAGTAAATCTACTTTAAACGTACGGATAAATATATTCCCTTAGGATAGTAACAATAATATACTTCGCTTTAAATTGAGAAAAAAAATCTGTAATACCATTACGAACATTTCATTAATTTACAATTTATCGTCAGCTGCTTATTGTATTCATACCGAATTATATTTTGCAACCTGTTGTAGAAGAACGACGCTATTGAGAAATTTAACGCAGACGACTTAAAAATTGATTCTACTTGGACTATACGACTGTTTTTGAGACGTAATACGGCAAGACGATTGAATTATCTAGAATCGAGCGGGAAATTTGTAAAACTTTACGCGAACATTGTAATTAATTATTGAGAAAGATATTGGTATTGCGAAGTTGAAGCTTTAATAAAATCTGCTGGTTTAGATTCTTGTACTAAAAAAAAACTAAAATTATTTGACGAAATATCTAGAGGGCTAAAGAATTTCCATTTGATAAAATTCCAAAAATGTTCTCTCCAGATTTTTGGTAAGTAGTACAGCTCTAAATACGTCGAAATACTCGAAAACAAATAAAACGTGTACATCCCATAACGCTTTCGCTACGGATGACGCGCGTGTCCGTCCAACTGAAAATATATGATTGTTTTTATTATTTTTCAGTTTTCATTTTTTTTTCGTTCGGCAATCATATTATATATATAAACAAGTTACCAGAAATATATGTCTTTCAAAATAATCACGTTGGAACAATCGTGAGAAATTTTTCATTAAAAAAAATATCATAATCGCAGCTCCCAGCGAACGGTTACTTCTTTCCGTCCGCAGCGAAAGTGTTAAAAGACGGAAAAGTTACGGAACAAAATTTTACTTCCGTAATTCGATAAATACATTTGAAAGTTCGAATATGCCTGAAAATTTTTCATAAAAATTGACACGAACTTTCTGGACGATCAAATAGAATACCCGGTTAACCTAGAAATCGTGGCGAGTATAATTCAGCAATTATCAGCTGATCAGCTAGTCGGTGCAAAGGCTCGTTGCCTGGTAACAATATCCCCGGGTACCTTTACCGAATACCTCGCCTTTCATTCAAATGTTGCGGCGGACGTTCGCACGAGGTCCGCGATTGTGCGCCCCCGATAAAGGGCAGGCTCGCTCGTGTTACTTGGCTGCATCATCCTCTGTGCCGTAATGCCCTGGCGTCGACTGGAAAAACGAGCAACGCTTGCCCCCGCTCGAGAAGCGATCTTCCACCCCACGGGGTATTATTTACGCGACTTCGTCTTCCTCCATTCTTCTCGCAGGCCGAAGGAGATGATTCATTCAGTGGTTCGAAGACGACGTGGCAGGTTCGAGGACCTCGGGCTCGAACAACCGAGGGACCGCGCAGCTCGACTCGTTAATCCGTGAACAATGAAAGATTTCGTTGGGCGTCCTGTCGACCGGAGTCGAGTGCCACTCCGATGCCTCTTTTCACTTTCGAATCTACCGCTGGCCCACCACCGACCCCATCGAAGGGTTAGTTCTTCATTCTGCTCTGGCTGCGACCATCTTTTCGGTAACCGTGAAATCGATTCTGCGCCTGCTCCCTGACGTTCCACTTTCCCTTCTGGAATCGGTGATACTTCTGAAGCATTTATTCAACTCTCGATTGCTCGGTAACACGTAGAAAATTTCAGTGCGAGATGTTAACCATTCGCTGTTGTATTTAATTCAGACATGGCTGACGCGTACTGGTCGAAATTAATTTCCGAAGAACAAGCAGTGATATATAAAATGCAAGATTGTCGAGGTGTTGGATTACGGAGGACTATTTGATATTAATTGCAATCTGTTACAAAAAAGGGAATAATATTCAATGTTTTTGTCTTTGAAAAATTGAACGCGTAGATGTTTCACCAAATGGTTCATATTTCTCCTATTTCTCATATTATTCCAAATGGATCACTTTTTATTAATCTGTTATTACAGTAATATCTCAGAATCTATTATTATTGTCTAATGGCTTAAATCATTTAGTATGGTTCTGTGGTGGCTGAAACAGAAAATTGAACAGACGAGATAGTCATACGCCTGAGAAACAATATACCTATCTCATTTAGTTCGACAGATCTAAATAAAAATATTCATATATCAAATATGCACTTCATTCGATACTTAATCGAGTTTTAAATCGAGTTTTAAATGTTCCACGTTGTACGAAATTTCTCAATCTTCGTTACTCGAAAATAGATATATTTAAATTTTATACCGAGATTCTACTCTACTTCTTGTTCTACGCCTTTTTTTTTCTGCCGTCAAAAGCAAGTTTATAATCTGCTTATAACATCTCACCCAGTATTATAAACAACAACTACTCTTCCAATAATTTACCGCACACGTTAACTTCGTCCGTACAAAATGATGTATTTCATTTCGTTTCATAAATCCGAATAAAAATGATATCTTAAACGCGCGGTTCATCTGATATCTTCTCTTTTTTTTTTTTTTGTCGTATCAAAAACTACTTCGGCTGTTCCACGTTTAAGATTCTTGATCTCGCTGAAGTCCAGACATCTTACATATTACAGGCCACGACACTGAAACGAACCATTTGGATACGAATAACTCCACCGACGCTCCTCTGTCGCCGAAATTAACGACGGTCCCTTTACCGAGCTTTTGATAATCATTTGTATCCGTCTAGTAATTGTGTAAACGTGTTCTACGCTCCAGCCACGCAAGACAGGATAAAGGTAGTCCATCACCATGACCATTTTAGGTAGGAACAAATTAATTTATTTCGCTGGCCGCGATCGCGTGGGCGGCGAGCTCCGATCTCGGTGTCTCGTCACGCCAATCAGTAGCGCAAACAGAAGTTAAATTTAAAATGAGCTAGCGACTCGCACGAAATGCGTGGAATGCTCGCAGGCCTCGCGACACTCGCAAATACATTAAGAGCCGTTCGCCGCTACTTTTACAAGAGAAAAGGGTGTCACGACGGTCGCGTCGGTCTTAAAAGACACGGTAATTTCGCGAAAATGGGAAAGAGGTACGAAATAACGCACTTTAAACGAACTTCAGCCATTCACTCTAGTCGTGGCAGTTATATGCAAGTGTTCGAACAGAGATAGACGATAATCAAATAACTGTAGTTTGATAAAAAAAAAAAAAAAAAAAAAAAAAAAAAAAACTGTAATTTATCTTTTATTGCGAACTGTTTACTAGCGACAGCCGACGTTTTAATATTAATTCTAATTCTACGTAAGATACTTTGAAGCATCTCTACATTTCACGACTTTTAAGATCGTTAAAAAGAAATACCGAGTCTTTTCAAAATAAATAAATCACTTTTCAATTTTACGCCCGCATTCTCCGAGATGCTATTTTATTTTTGAACCTTTATTTCAGTTCCAGTTAATTTCTTTTTTGAGGAACAAGAAACGCGGGGAATATATGAGACGCAAAGTTGAAGCGGTTTCAAACGAAATAAATCATCCCGCTGATGTGATTTTTTTAAATAGAATTGTGTTTCACTGCCAACAAAAATAACGGCACGAGGCAAGAATTTGATGGAAGTAACATTTTTATCTTCTAAATAAAATAAATACAGAGGAGAATATGATGACTAACGATGACACTTATGAACGAATCTAACGCAGAATAAAATTGGACTCGGATGGATCTTTGTAATAAGTATTACAGTTTTAATTTTAGCGTGCTACAAGTAAATTTTTTGTTTAATATATTCAATTTATCAATACGTATTAGTACTATCCATGAACTGTTCTTGTATTATTTCGGTGGTTACGTTCGATAAAAGGAAGATAATGATTAATCGTCAGATAATGCATAACAAATATCGCATAAAGACAAAATAGAAAAAGTAGAATTAAGTATATACAAATTTCAATCATTAATACGTTCAATAGTTTACTACGAAGAAAATAGAAATTCTATACAGAACGTGTCGTATCAATTTATTATCAAGTTTAAACTGTTTTGGTTTCAACCATTGTTATTCTTCAATTCACTCTCAGTATACTTTAAGTAAAGATTCATGAGATTAAAGTAATATTCAATTGATGTGTTATTTTAAACTTTGACTTATAAATTAAAGGGCACCAAGGATTTCTATTTACACACCTTTCCAATTCGTGTTTTACTAATTACCTCAGAGAATGTTTCCACTGAGTTATCGATACGATCGTGCTGGACACGAAAACATTAAACTCGTTAATGGTCTCTGATTAGTGCGGTATGAAATAATTGTAACATCAAAGTAATACAGCAGTGATACAACATCGATTTAATGTTGGCGCGTGAGTCGAAAGAAACAATCACGAAGAAATGCTGACCGCTCGTAAAATTAATAAGCGCAATGAACGTTAACGAGGACCATAAATATGGCCTCCGCGGCTTGCTTATCCGTCGATTAGCATAATCACCCTTGATACCCGTAGACTATTATTTAAAAATATCACGATGAATCACTGTACATGCCCACTTTATGAAGGTTCTTAGCAGGATCCCTAGCCCTCAAAAGTTCGACACTTTGATAAAAAATAATGGCTCGTCGTCTCTGTAACAACTTCATTTTATATTAACTCAAACGCTAATTTCGTGAACGCTATCGAAGTTCTTCGGGCTAAACACTTTCATGAGAATATTAATTAGAAGTCCTTGAAAGAAGCTGCAATGCAAATAGCGGACTTATTTACGAACAAAAATATTTGTCAGCTTCCGCTGCTGTCAGGAAAATGTTGAAAAAGTAATTGATTCACAGCAATTCACGCAATGCATCGAGTAAACGCTGAACAGAAAAATTATTCCCGATGTCTTCTTTTTTATTTCACTTGTATGTTATTAATAATCTGTCGTTCATTTTTTCACTACCACATTCACGGTTAAAACGATACTTAATTAGAACCATATTTCAGCCAGATGCGTGGAAAGATTTCATCCGTCATCGCTATTTTTTTTTCTCTGCATTTTCTACGTAACTGTTCATAACAACGCGATGTTCGCGTGCACCGCATCGAAAGAGTTCGTCAACAAAGTTTTTTTTAATTAAGTTTTACTAAGAAATCACCTCTTCTGCGGGCGATACGGCACGCCGCGATTATTGGCCCAAGATATCTTAGCATAGTAAGGAATAGCCATGTAATCAGTATCCAATTAGAGACCCAAGGCTTCGACCCATCCTCGTCTTCTCTAATTGCACGCCGAGATTTCGACTATCTTAACGTATCCATTATTTCCCCGCCAACGTTGAATTTTACTCTCGTATTAACGTAATAATTGCTCTGCAGATACTGTCGCCCATATTGTGCGGGGCTCGACTGCAGTTTTTAAGAAATACAACGCGGATAATTAATTGTGTCCTTCGTCCGTTTACAGTAATTTTTTTTTTAAATAATTACTTGTGCGACGAAGCAATTAATTTATCAACAATTAATTACTCGCGTTCGATAATGTCTATTTACTTGTGTTCGTCAATCTGAATCAAAATTTTGCGTTGAAATTCAGTTGCAATCATGAAACATCAACATTTTGTACGTATCAACGTTTCTTCTCTGAAACTAAACGTCGTATGAATAAACTGTAAATATGAAAAAACTTTCGTTTCGCCATTCTCTATAAAGTGATATTTTTTTTAAATTCAATTGTTCCACTGTTGTTTTTTTTTTTCTTTAAGACAACTGCAACAAGAATTACACCGCTATGAGATCTCAGGAAAAAGGGTCTTTTAAGTTTTCAATTTTTATATCTGAAACTAAACGTCGTATGAATAAACGGTAGATATAAAAAAAGTTCCGTTTCATCATTTCCTACAAGGTAATATTTTTTTTTAAATTCACATCTCTACGCCTCTTAAAATTTCCAGTAAAAATCGTCCGGCAGTCGAAGAGTTAATTATTTTTGTGGGGCAGTTGGTGCTTGTCCGATAGTTGCTTTTCTTTCTGAACGGTAACTTCGTATCAATACATTCACGCCGGTATTTTACAGGCGGGTCTCTAGTACCAAGAACTGACGAAAATAATAAAATTCTGAAGCTGAACATCGGAAATTTGTATCGTTAGGTCGAAGATAAAAATAACGAAATATGTTTCGAAATATCAACGTTGTAAATATGTAGTGCATAAAATAAAACGATTTTCATAATTTTCTTATAATAACCACTGATGAAATTTGAAGTGACGCGACTTAAGTTGAAACGATCGTGCTGATTACATGTCAACAAGACTATTTCATTGCCACGATTGACAACGGTCGTTATGATATTCGCAAAGTGTTTCACCATTAACGAGTTTGAAGCGTACAATTTGGGTTCCCGACAGGAACAAACAACACAATGCACATCGTCGAGCCGCCTAATTGAATCGAGGAGAAGAAAAACAAGCGTGACTGAGCGGCCACCGCTAACTAACCTTATTAAATAGCAGAAGGGCACAATTAACGGAAAAGTTCCCCGGGAACACGAGGCACGGCCAAGGCGGTCTCTCGTACTCCAACGTCCTTATTATTTACCAACCCTCCAGAAAAAGGGCCGCGATGCTCGTTAAAACGTTTTTCGCGAGCGTCGTTCGCAATTTGTTGGAGATCCACTTCGGTTATACCTGCTCGCCGCACGCGAAATTCCGAGAAAGGGGCCAGAAAGTGGCCATCCTCCTCCTCTATCCTCCCGGTCCGTCGTCTATCCCCGTCTCTCGTGTTTTGCGTAATCAGGTACCGGTCCTCTCTTTTTCCCATCGTTTCCGTTCTTTCCTGACCCCCTTTCGCGGTCCCTTTTCGCCGCTCCGTCCGCGCGGGCCCACCGGACATAAATTCGAGCCAAAGTGAACACAATGCGTGAAACCAGACTAACGAGCGGGAAAAGGCGACTTTACGATTTTTCGGAAAGGCCCGACTCCCCGCCCATCGCGTTTACGCGGACCCTCTAATGGCGACATAATGTAAGGCCACCACGGTTTAGCTCTCGGAAGGTCCACCTTGCCAAGGGAACCTGAAGGATAAATCGATTCGTATACCGGAGTTCTTCGAATAATGAAAGCTACCTCGTGGAATTGTTCGGTAAGTGTCATCTGTCTCGAATTTTGTATCGACTGAACTGGTCTTTAGAAATCGGGAATTATGTTCGCGGCAAGTAAAGTGGACGACGGCTTATGTATTGGAGAGAGAAGATGTTATTCATTATTTGAATCGAGAGGGACGAACAAATACTCGGGTTTGAATAACTCTGTTCTCTCTTCACGAATGCTTCAACTCTGTTCCTTACGATTTCATTTTCAATAGTCACACGTCGAGATATTCACGTATGAAGTTGTGCAAATCGTAGACGTCCTATAGTTTGTACGCACGTGCACGGTACAATTAACTTTGCATTGGAAAATGTCTGATAAGTAATTACATCGAAATCGTGTAGAACCATTCCAGTTAGACCTAGTATTTAAGAAAGGAAAGTATCTTACCTGTTTAAGATCCAAAACTATAGTTATATACTCGAATTGGTCCCCTCTTGCAAGCGTGGGACTCTGCCACCACCTTCCAGGATTCGAGTCCAGGATGTTGGTAATATTATGCCTTTTGCCGGGATCGGGACTCCTCGCGTCGCAAACCGCGCATCTTGATGATTCGGAGGGTTTGCAAAATGTCTCTGGTCCCTCTTCACCGCAGGTTGCGTTCACATAAACATTTGCCTTTGCGGCGACGTTAAAAGTCGATGGAAAGAGGCCACTATTCTTCAAGCTTTTGCTCCCGCCATACAGTCCAGACGAACCTGAAATTAAAATAAGTTACCGTTATATACAATCTATACGTACAATATCGTCGCAATAAAATGTGAATTATTATTGATCTATGTTGAACACTTTCCTCTACGTAAACTGATATGTATATTTTCATATCTATATATTTTTAGTTCCTTTAATATCAAGTTATGATCGTGGTGATGCTAAGTGAAATGGGTTATTTCATGTGATTAGATTGATTTTGTTCGTTGAAATGTTATTTTAAAATGTAAAATTCATGCGATAAAATTATAGAAACTAAAGTTTCTAAAAGAAATACTTGGTAAAGTTTTAGTTGAAGTAGTTGATGATGAAATTAATAGAAGTGCATTATGCATTGGTAATTTTAGTAATAATGCAAATAAATAACTAGGTAATCCTCTTTAACCTTATGCGAATCTTTTATATATACTCGTTATATATACTTTTTAAGCGTGATTTAATTCAATGATCGATGTATGTATCAATTGAGGTTTTAAAATAATGTTACAGTCCACAAACAATTTATATATAAAAACTATTTCACGATTTCCCACTACTTTTGAAGTCGGCAAATCCTAAAGGACTTATATGGAATTAAATTTGCAAAATCTAGATGAATTCGTGTTAAATTCGCCTGAA
>NW_026534348.1:7410514-7456921 GCF_026225885.1 Hylaeus anthracinus | reverse complement strand
AATCTAGATGAATTCGTGTTAAATTCGTTTTAATTCGTATTGAAAACGTCTCCAAAGCATTGAGCACAACGTTAAAATTCGGCTAATCCTAAAAGACTCACATGGAATTAAATTTGTAAAATCTAGATGAATTCGTGTTAAATTCGTTTTAATTCGTATCGAAAACGTCTCCAAATCATTGAACCATCCCCAAAATTCGGCTAATCCTAAAAGACTCATATGGAATTAAATTTGTAAAATCTAGATGAATTCGTGTTAAATTCGTTTTAATTCGTATCGAAAACGTCTCCAAATCATTGAACCATCCCCAAAAGTCGGCAAATCCTAAAAGACTCAACGTGTTCATCTGAATCCACAAACGACAGGATACCTATAGGTGGCCAAACGTCACCGGCCTCGATCTTCACGGCCATCCAAACACATAAAACCAAATTACCATCGGCGAACGCTTGAAAATGTTTCCAACGTATCTATCGCGTTCGTTCGACCTGTCCAGGGTCAATGCACCTAACTATCGCCTCGAGTAGTGGCAGCAAACGTAAAATTCCACGGGACGGGTGTATCGCAGGCTCCGTTGGCGACTCGAAGCCTCGCGCAACTAACATACGGAAGATTTATCTTGTAATTTTCTCGAGGTATACGCATCGACAGGTTTTGACAGAGCTCAGCACGAAACCAGTCGTCCGGGAGCGAGTTCGGTTGCCGCAGATATGCAACGTCGCAGCTTGGCTATTGTACATACAGGCGTACGCGCGAACAGGTTCACCTGTATCCCGACCACCCTGGACATCCGTACAAGTTAAACGCGCGTAATCGACACGTGAGTCTACACCGCATCAAAGAAACGGGACGAGTTATCGGCAACTCCCGCCACGGACAACCGTCGACGAGATTAAATGGTATCCCAACAACGCGTTCCTGATAATTAATCGATGATCCTACCGCGAAAATTACACGGGAACACGCTGTTGCTCTCCGTCCACTCCCTGAAGACGATTCTAACTCCGCGCACAGAAACACACAGCATTGCCGGGAGCAAACATAAGTGAGCGACATCCGTGTGATTTAGTGATACACCCACTCGAGCGTTCTGTGATATGAGATGCTCGCGAGGTTTGATAAATAATAATGCTACTTACGGGAGAAATTTAATCCAGCGTAAATTCGACTTTCACGTAAATGGTATTAGAGAGACATAATGTGCGTAATACATGAGACAGTAACTGTAATTAAAAATGTAATTTGTATGAATTTTACGAAAAGAGAAAGATACAATTTTTTTTTTTGCGAAAGCACCCAGTTATCACAACTTACCGAATGTCCCTGTTTGATAAATTGTAAATATCCTTGGAAATACAAACAGAAATACTTGTAAACTTTAAAATTACTATCTCTGTACATATTATAAAGCAACGGTAACTCGGTGAACTACCGAATACTTTTATTTTTCATATTACAATTTAAACAAATGATGAAGACGTCGCAAGATACGACAAATTTATGTAGCAGTCAAGGTATTAGATGAGAACATACAATTATACAATGCGTTATTGAAGTAATGACATTGTCGTTCAATATCAAATAAAAAGTTAACTTTTTTTTTCCCGAAAGCAACATTAAACCGTCCCCAAGATCTGATCAGGATGGAGATTGATGGAGGATTGACACTCGTCTCTTGTGTATGTACATATTGTATAATAAACTTCTTACTGAAACGAAAGTGTCGTTGACAATGACCGTCTCACCGAGATAAACCTCTTACTGAAACTGAAGCCTCGGTTTTCCTCTACAATAAATTTTGTATCGAGACCGAGTCATCATTTTTCCCCGACAATGAATTTCCTATTCATACTAAAGTCTCACCATTGACAGCGTGCTTCTCGTTAGAAATGAGGCCTCATCTTTCCTCAACGACGAACTTCTTGCTGTGACCGAAACCTCAATTTTCCTCGACAATAACTTTCCTACTGAAAATAACTCCTCGACAACAAGCTTGTCACTGCGTAAGTTATATTGCGGGATTGAGACGCGATACAAGGATCAGATTAGCTAGAATTTAATCAACAAGACACGTGATTTACGATACAAGAATCGAATACAGACTAATTGAAGTAAAGCGACGTTAATGAACAGGGCACTCGGGTCGAACGGCTGTTGGTGGTTAAAAATACAGGCGTATTTCTAACAAACCGAAGCCTCATGTTTCCTCGACAATGAACTTCCGAGACATCCAGCGAACAATAGTTAACCCGATTCACAGCGATGAGT
Source organism: Hylaeus anthracinus (assembly GCF_026225885.1). Lineage (NCBI taxonomy): Eukaryota > Metazoa > Arthropoda > Insecta > Hymenoptera > Colletidae > Hylaeus > Hylaeus anthracinus. The sequence continues at coordinate 7,454,653 of NW_026534348.1, read as the reverse complement.
TATAATTGACCGATCTAGGTCGAAGCCACGGTTAATTTCCTGGTCCTCGTGTTTCTTTCCCCGTGTCAACGAGAGTCACGCCTACGTTTAACGTTTCCCACTTGCGTTTCGATCTTATCAAGCAGCTCGAACATAGTCGGACGCTTCCCTCGCGGATTCCCGACACCGTCTTTAACGCAAAGAAGCTGGCCGTATCGGGATAAAATCGCCCGATGGAGAACGCAACCACGATTCACGATAATCGATGAATGCCTCCGAGACAACGGCGATCCATGCTCGCTACCATCTTCGATCTCGCTGACTACCATCTCGATCACCAGTTAAGCACGGCTTATTTCGACCAGATCTCGCTTTCGTTGCTCACTGTTCAGTCGTCGAACATCCTGCATTGATAACAGGTATTGGGATTCGTGGTTCGCAACCGAACGTTTCGCTGTCGTGCACTGTATAGATTCGTCGCGGTGTGTATAGATTCGAGTTCGTTAAGTGGCAGGCTGAGAGTCAACGATTGATTTATGAAATCAAAGACTGCGTTAGGGTTCGATAAGAAACAATTCGTTATTTCTCGCTATTTTTGAATCGTATATGAAAGTACAAGTACGTAGAATGATTACGCCATACGCGATCATTCTTGTACACATGTATTCTTTAATTTAAAATATATTTAACGAGGTTTCTGGCCGCAAGGTCCTTTTTCCTCCGGGTTTATCCCCAACTATCGTTGTTTTTATTTACTAACATGTTTATTTGCATTTTATTATCGGTAGACTGCGGATCTTTCTGCATTCATAGAAAATTTGAATGCGCAAGAACCTACAAAATGCAAACACTATGCAAGAATATAAAAAAGATTGAAAGTATCGTTCGTGTTATGATATTTGCAGAATAAAATAAATTCCTATTTAGATTAAATTTTTGTAGTCACGTTCGCCAAGATTTCATTTTGCATAAAGAACCGCAGTCTAATTATGAGAAATAACTTCAGTTCCGACGCTACGGTTCCAACGATATCCAAATTTCATCAAGATCCAAGACGTTACGCGAAAAAGTGTCCGATTTCGCTGGGAATAGTCCATCTAGAAGTATAAATTTCGCTAAAACAGATAAGTCTCTCCGCAACCGATAGCATGACTCAACCCAGCGTGCTTAGTTCTCTTAGCCCGGTGTTTCGAGCGTAGAAAATCCCCGAGGAAACAATCTCGAGCCGCGTGAAAGCCACAGTCACCCTTGCCAGTGACTAATCCGCCTCCTCCAAACGACGAGTTTCCAGTTTCGAAAATAACGAGAGCCAGCGTCTCGAAGACGTGCCGCTCGCGACAAACTCCCGTCCCTCGTGACCGCGCGGAAACGGATTGCGTGCGCATAAAAGCTCCGGAAAAGGAGTAGAGCCACGAGTAGCATTGTGTTGTGTCTCGCTAGCAAACTGGCCCGTTTCTCTCCCTTTCTCTTTGCACGCGTGCCGGAGACTTTAAGCCCACCACGAGTGACTGATGACGACAGAAATAACCCTGTTCCATCTTTCCGCCGACCAGCCCGGCCGACGCACGTGTCCACGTTCGTGAGTAAACCTACGCAACGCGTCGAGGAAGACGACAAAACAGAAGGAGGCATCCAGCCATTGGTCAGACCGCGTGATTTGCATCGGACAACGGGATACACCGAGGCGGATGGTGCACCGCGCGTAATGTAACCAAGAAAAGGAATCGTGGTATCGTCGAAAAATTGATTCCAGAGCTTCCATTTAAGGGCACGCGTCGTGGTGGGATCAAGCTCCTTTATGCGTGGGGTCAAGATGAACGATTAGTATATTCTTGAAATGAAATCGAGTACGACTGAGATGACGGAGCTAAATGGTTGGGTCCTTATTTGTGTGTACGCTCCTTTTAATCCTCTATGGACGGAATTTTTGTTTTCTCTCCAAACAACCAGCAAGAGACTAGTTTGATATTTCAGGTCGATGGTGCTGCCATCAATATCGTTATTGATTACCAGAGACATTATGTAATTAAGACGTATACGGCATCTTGTGAAGACGCTAACGTTATTCGGTAAAATAATACCATTTGAACTTCGATGTATTAGTTTTCTCGAGTGCCACTGTTACCAATTGTCATCAATTCTAACTTTATTTGTTTATAACTTCGTGATAAAGGGTTTCTGTGCAAACTTGTAGTAACATTTTTTTCTTATTTCCGCTTGCAGGATATGCTCTCCAAGTTTGTCCATTGAAACGCGGGACATTCTGTATATTCTCTAATGTAACACAAAAATACAGAAACATAATAACGTCTATCAATAGATTCGTAACTTTTTTTTAGATACTTATGCCAATTGATAAAGTGTTCACGTATTTGTGAGCGATGGTGTACAAATGTACATAAATGTGCGTAAAAAATATACATCGTTTTGTGAAAACTGAAGTTATCTTAAAGTCATTTATAATTAATTGAATATAGAAAGCCGTGTAAACAAGCAAGTAATTTCTATAACAACGAGTCAAGAAACATGCCTCCATTTTTACATTTTTCTACATTTTAAAAAATTTGTAAAATTTTAGACTTCATGGAGATTCGTCCTATTTTTGTGTAAATCTTGACACAGAATGGTTCGACCTGATCACAACGTTAATCACACTAGGATTAAGTAAATATCCGCGCGACGGTTTCGAATTAATCGATCCGAAGACCACGAATTACCTGAAGGCGCGTTCGACTGAATCATCAAAAATACTAATGGCACTGAAATATATCAGGTTGTAAGCGTAGGATACGAGATCAAGCGTACCATGACTCACAGTTACGGTTCGTTTCACTTGTTTTACGCGCTCATTGTCCTATAATACATTGTTGTGTACAGATCGAATCAATAAGAAAGGAAGAGATAAAAAAAAAAGAACAAGATTTGCGATTTACACACTAGTCGTGGGCACTTGAGTAGAATACAATTTTTTCTAAATTCTTGTGTGCATTTTACAAAATACTTGAAACCCGACACAAATTGAAAAACGAACAATTATAAACATTTTATGTGTCGAATCAACGGGATCCTACAAAAACTGCGAAAGAAAGATGGTACTTGTAGAGAAAACTTTCTGTTTACTTTTGGGATCCTGAATTCGTGTTTCAAGTGTGGTCATTTAATCCAGGAACACTTAGTACATAATTCTATTTACAATAATATACATCAGATTTGAATAGAAATAATTTGGTACTCAGTGATCAATTTATCAATTTGACAAAGTGCTGTCATCCCCAAGAACCGTCATCCTATTTCTCAAAGAGCTGTGCCGGTATAAAAAAGGTACGCATATGAGTCAACCAAATGTACAAAGAACATAACGGTGACTCGTAAAACGTAAGGACCACGAGTACGACGGTGTGATAACATTGATGTCACCGCTGGTAGCAACTCATGGTAGCCTCCCCGATACAACGTGAAATCGTGACACGATAACAGCGTGTCCCTAGCTTCAGGTACGATAACTTAATGGACAAATACCGAGTGCTTCGGCGCGTCTCGTTCCCTTCTTTCATATTTTATGTGTACGATTACGTCAGCGAGGGATCCACGATTTCGGAGAGTCGCGCGTACGGTCAGCGACTGGGGAGACGTTGTTTTCCTTCTGGTCTCTCTTCTTTTCGAGAGGGCACCGAACAGTAGAACACGAATGGAACAACCCATGGGTAGCGAGACTATTAGTCATAAGGACCACCGTGAGAGTCCATTCGTGGCTCATCGGCACGAGGGCCAACCCTACAGGATATTTTGTAAACACGTTATCGTGAACATGAAAAAGTGGCTTCTTCAGCTGATCCCTTCGGGACGGAATCGAGGTTCACGAGTTTTTCTTTTTTCCTGGTCTCTTCCAAGAACGGCATCGTATGTAGGATTCCTTCGAGCGTTTTTCATATTTCTTTTTTTTTTTTATTATATGCTGTTCCTTTGAAATATACATTTGACTACGGAATGGAAATAACAATAATTAATAGTGTCAGGCAAACTATGCGCGCCGTTGTTCCATTTTTCGTATACCCGTGCTTCCAGGATCCGTGCTTTCAGGAATCCCGCACAATAAATGAATTTGAATTAATGTAAAAGTAAGCACTCATCTGATACAGTACATCGTATCTTGCTGTTTTCAATATTTTATCAAATAATAACAAAACAAATCTTCAGATTCAACTTCCACTTAAAAATGAATACGATGCACAATTCATATTACGTTGTCCCAAAAGTTTCTTTCGTTTCATTAGCGAGTAACACGTATACGATATTTTATGTCTAATGTTACATTATTAAATCGCGTACGATTCATGTTGCTCCATTACTGTTATACAATATCAACATCTAATAAATTAGGTTGTCTATTTTTATAAACTTAGGAGAAAACATTTGCGACAACCTAATATAACAAAATCGATATTAAATAAATAACATGTATAGAATTAATGACTAGTTCATGTACGGAGGTATGCAGTCAAATATAAGATATAATATATTGTTTACGTTATGGAACAAAGGTTGCTCATAAACCGTGCATGTTTCCCAAAAATGCTTACTCGTCAAAGGGTTGAAATCGATATCGAAACCGTACATGGCCGCAAATATCAGCGCTTACAACGAAATTCCGAATTATTTTCGTGAAATTGAACGTTGTACGCTCAGTCGTAAATCACTGGAAGAACAAACCGACGTGAACGGTTTCGTCACTTAATGACAGACCGCGTAAATATGAAAACCTGGCATCGACACAGTGTTGCAACGGTAATCACTCATAAATAATGTAATAAATCACAGGTAAATAGCACTGTCAGTCCGTGGAATAACATGGTGGCGCGCAAGAGCGTACTACGGAGCCGAAGCACCGCGATATTTTATTGTTTCGTTATACTACACGTCATCCCTAGCTACCGTAAAACCCACTCGCTTTTAACTATCGGCGCTCCCATGCATTCATATGAATGAAAGTCATAATACTACGGAGGCTGGGGATGTGCGTAAGTCAACACGTGAACCCGTTTTATCGACACGCAACATTGCTCCATACACTCCCCTTCGTAAGTCACTGTACAGTGTACACTTACTAATTTAGAATAAAAAGAAATTGGCATTATGAAATTATACCAATTGTGAAATGAAACTGGTAGTTATTGATCTTCTCTGTTAATGGTTCTCGAACGTTTCGTAAGACGCCCGAAGATGAAACAAATTTATATATCTCAGACTTGTAAATAAACAAGCTGTCATACCTTTCTTTTAATTTGAATTTAACGAATACTTACAAACTCAGATTATATATTTCCGTAAATTACCAGAAAGTGTAACATAATAAAGAAGGAAGTTATACATATACGGTCGGAATATATTGTAATTGCTCAAATTCCTTGACGACATAAATAAAGAAAAGCATCAATAATTGAATCATAAATTAGTAAATCATTTTCAAGTAATATTTATATTTATCTCATTGAATAGTGAGAAGCTACGCAATTAATTACATTGACGTAAACATGAAACGCATGGAATGTGCATAAAATTACTCACAGAGAAATCTCTATTGAGTAATACGTACACATGTTTCAAAGAAATTCCTTAGTCATTTTTTATCAATTCCTAAAAATATTCTAACCACCTACTGTCCACTTATCCGACTTTATAAACCCATAGGTTATCCTTCTAATTTTCTAAACTCTCTATACGTAACAATACAGATGAATAATTTACAGCCAACCACCTTCGATAAAAAGTGAAATTAACAACAACCGTCTATTCTCGTATCGTTGCGACGTCGAATGTGCATTCCACCATAGATATTCAAATAAACTGTATGAATAATCATCTTTACGTTTCAAGTTGTCAAACTACATTCAACGTTCGCTACGAAACGTTCTATTCAGCAATAGATCGGTACATTGAAGGTGCTCTAATTTCCCGACGATAATTAGGGATCGATAATTGCGTATACATGTACCGTTTCAGGTACGATATACATAATCATAGTTTAAATCAGCACACAAATAAAATGTACACAAATATTTAAATTATTAATGAATAGACCAGGCAATGTAATATTTATTTTTTATCGAATCGTGAAAAGCTGCTTTAAGGGGTTAGAGGTACTTGGAAATTTCAAAAAATAACAATTTACGGTTTTGATATTTTTTCGAAATATGTTTTAAGAATATTCCCAGGATTGATCCGACTAAAAATAATTAAATTATAAACTAGACCGTGGATCTTTATGCAAAATAAAGTCTTCGCGAACGTCCCAACAAGAATTCAACCTAAATAGGAATTTATTTTATTCTGCAAATATTATAACATGAACTTTACTTTCAATCTTTTTTATATTCTTGTATATTGTTTACACCTTGTAGTTTCTTGCGCATTCAAATTTCCCATAAATGTACCTTCCTTTTTTTTAAAACCGTGAGCAAGATCTCTCAAAAACGGTTGGATCGATCCGATCGATAAGATTTCACAGGTTCATTAGAGACCACGTGTCCAATTTCATAAATCCATTGGCAATCCTTCAAACTTTCTTCTTCGTGTTTAAACACGTCAACTCTAAGCGAATAATTTATACCCAACTTCCGTATTAAAAAGTAGAATTAACAACGATTCATTCTCGACCCTCTGCGAAGTCAAGCCTGCATACCACCTGCGATATTCTAATAAGACGCATAAATATTCATTTATACGTTACAAGTTGTCGAAGTACACGCATTCAACAACAGTTGCGAAACGTTCAATCTGGTACGCGTCTAGCACATGTGCTAAAATTCCTAAAATTCTCTGTCCAGGAATTGGGAATTAATAATTGTACATACACATATATTCTAAAAGCAGATTATATACGAAAATATTAGGTTGTCCCAAAAGTTTCTCTCGTTTTATTAATAAGTAATACGTACACAATATTTTATGTCTAATGTTACATTATTGAATTGTGTACGATTCATTTTACTCCGTTACTGTTACAACATCAACATCTAAGAAATTAGATTGTCCATTTATACAGGGTGTCCCAAAACTCGGGGAGGAGCCGGAAATGGGGGGTAGCTGAGACGATTCTGAACAACAATTTCCTTTGCAAAAATGTCGGATGGGGCTTCGTTAGGAAGATATTAAGAGAAAACCCCGACCAATCAGAGCGCCCGGATACCGTTGGAGCGGCCGCGGTAGTGAAGGCTACGCGCTAGGCAGCCGCGCCCAATGTCCTTCGATGCACGTCGAGTCACTTGTTCGCGTGCAAGCGCGGCGGCCAGCGCGTAGCCTACGCTACCGCGGCCGCTCCAACGGTCTACGCGCGCTCTGATTGGTCGGGGTTTTCGCTTAATATCTCCTTAACGAAGCTCCATCCGACATTTTTGCAAAGGAAATTGTTGTTCAGAATCGTCTCAGCTACCCTCCATTTCCGCCTCCTCCCCGAGTTTTGGGACACCCTGTATAAACACTACCGCACAAAATAATCGAGTGGAAATTACGAAAGAAACTTTTAGGACAACCTGATAGATTAAGATACAACACGAATAATTGTTTAAATAATTAAATCCCAAATAAAGAAGCCAGCGTGAAATAATATTTATTTTTAATCGTGTCGTAAGAAAACACCTTAACAACCCCCACGAAATATGTGTAAAATAACTTCTATACTAGACCACTTGTCTAATCATTATAAATCCATAAGAAATCATTCTAGCGTTCGCGTCTCACCAGAACAATTCTAAACGAATAATTTACGCCTAACTTCCCCTATTAAAAAGTATGAAAAAAAAAGAAACAACAACGATTCATTCTCGACCCTCTGCAAAGTCAAGCCTACATGCCACCTTCGATATTCAAATAAAATACATAAATAATCATCTTTACGTTTCAGGTTGTCAAACTACATTCAACGCCCGTTACGAAACGTTTCATTGAGCAGTAAAGCATTCCGTGCGAGCAGCCGTGCCATTCGCGCGAACGTGGATGCGTGTCGTCAATGAAAATCCAATCTCGTGAACGCATGGCGATCCCGCGGCGCGAGTGTCACGCGACCGAGCGACCGTAAAATCCCAACCGAGCATACTTTACACGCCGATCTACGCACACGTTGCGATTTTCCGATGCATAAACGCCGTGCGTCTACCCACTGCCGTCTGCTATGTTAATTACCAGACAATGGCGCCGCCAGGAAGAACCGCTATCGCGGACGTTTCACCGCAGACACGTTTCCAATGGAGGCGTCCGATTACCTATCTACGATCGATCTTAACGAACCGAGAACTCTTACGACAATAGTAGGTACTCGATGTCGTACTGGGTGTTCTGTTCGCGACGGTCCGTTCAACTGGCTTCTTTAGTTACGCCATGGAGAAATGTTTTGTATCAGCCCTGGGAAAAACTTAACGATCCAACACAATAGCTACTAGCACACTAATAAAGTTGTATGAAATTGCTGTCATTTTTTTAGATGCAGAGTGCCATAATGTAAGTATAAAACGCGCGGGGACGTCAACACTTCATCTACCGAGTTATTTAGAAACAGTCATTAAGTCAAAAAAGAAATTTCTACGGTAGTGTATGCGAATCTAGGCTGACAATAATTCCTCCGTACTGCTACTGGGTTACATTGACAGCCAAGTCTCGTTTCCAAACATTGAACATCGTAAGTAGACGATCATCAACACAGTAAATAAATTCGAATATCTGAATACTGCAATTAAAAAGCCTGTAAATAGACTCACGGTAAATAAAGTGTTAAATCGGACTGATATAAAGTAAAATCAAAAAAGGAATTAATTTAAACTTTTGTTCACTAGCCAGGGTAGTATAATGAACATTTATTTACGTTTATGCATTCGTTTAATATTTATTCACGAAGTATTTGAGAGTACAAGAAATTTTTGTTTATTAATGTTACTTGAATAGTGCATTTTACAAGTGGCACCGAGTCAACAGCTGCAAATAAGAGAAGTCTAAGTGGTGAACACGATATCTCGATGCAGTATTATACTTAAAAAACCAACAAAATCTGAAAATCAATATTAAAATATTTATTTATCCTATTCTTCTTTATAGCAACGAAATGAGCTTTTCACTGTGAAAAGAGCCCTCAACGTGGTCGAAACAGTTGCAATCGTGACTCGTGCGTATGCGGTTCATTCTAACACCTGTTGCCACCACGATCTAACACTTCAAATTAGTAAATTGCAGAATTTGCTTTACCTTCTAGCTCCCAACTTCCTCTTTCATATTTATTCAGGAGGAACTGTTGTTGCAAATCTCTTTTATCGTCTTTCCATATGGAACGAGCATTGCATACCTAAAATTACCTTAAATCATCGCGTGTCACAATAATGGACCGAGCGACGCCATTAAACCGAAACACGGGAGCAGCAGCGTGCGAGATATGTACGCTTTGACAAATTACCTTTAATAAACATCGGGATACATTAACGCGACACCGCGTACAAAAGCGTTTCAAGTTGCTCGATGATAGTGCACAGGTCCGGGCACTTTGAATGAAGGAAATTGACTTTGTCAGTCTCGAGTGGTCGCGACCACTTCTTTTCACTGTCGATAGGCTGTCTGTAAAAACGAGCTGGTCGTGGCTGGGATCTCGCAGTCGATGGCCAAGAATGAGAAAGAAAAACTTTGATGACCGTGACGCCTCGGAAGGCGAAACTTCTCTACGTCACGAGCTCTGATCGAAGCACGTTGTGTCTCTTTGCCGGTCACCGTTTGTACGATTTGACGCCTTCTGGAGAAAAATATTTTTGTAGGAATCCTCGGTGTGTGGTCCGTAGCTCGGAGAACATTGATAGCTTTGGGTCAGTTAGCATTGCACCATCGTCCTCATGTGAACTATTGGATAATCAATTTTTTGGAGAAATAAGAACTTTGTTCATTACTTAATTGTATGCCTGTATACTTCAAGGTAACCATACAATAAGTTTTAAAAACGTGATACCTGCAAATACAGTCAGTCCCATAAATATTCCACCTATAAATGTGCCACCTATGTTATCTACATATTGAAAATAAACCAGGAGTCCTAATTAACCCTAGTCTCGAGCGTTGTTAGGAACGTTTTTCCCTGGTTTTCTTGTTAGTGGAGCTTAGTACAGCAATATCAAGATATCTAACCCTCGACAGATTGAGACAAATTACCAGTTTGTGCTAATCCGCCTCAATCAGCGCGAGAAGTCGACAAATACGACAAGTACTAACAAAAATCTTCACCAATCTGCCTCAATTTGCCTCTGTTATGCTCGAATCGCACACTATTTTAGATCTTTACAAGATCTAATCCACTCGCTGACTACATGCACAATTTTCAGACAGTACTTATACCATTGTTAAAGTTTTTACCTCGACAAATGCGCAACACGCGACCGTCCGTCCACCTTTTCAATCACACAATCCTCGTACCTTTTTCAATCGCACCGAGGAACGTTCTCGTAATTAAATCATCCAAGTCGCGGGACTCGAGTGACTTTTACGTCGCCTGGTCCCAGGACGATCATCGCCATCAATATTGTCGTCAAACGTTACCGACGCGGTTCAAGTTATTTATATTCACGGCCAGTTTCCCGCGTGACAGCTGATTTACGCGCCGTGTCCGAGATACAGGTGCGTTTGCGCCGCGAGAAATCGATTATCGTCTCGGGGAAGTCGTGTAAGTGGCATCCCGCGGCGTATATCGGTCCGAAAATGAAATCCCTGTCCGTGAGGGATAATTAATGCTGCCCGAGTCACCAAACCGTTCGTTCGATTAATCAGCCACGCTCTCCGCGAGATTAACGAGGAGCAATATTAATGGTCACGCAGTTCGTAGCTAGACGATTCACTGTGCCCTAACCGAAGAATCAATAGCCGCGATGCCACGCGAGATGATCCCACGAGAGATGGATTCACGCTAGGGCAAATAAACCGTTAAGGAAGCCTTTCGTTTCGATTTCGCTCAAGGTTGAGACTGTTTAAATCGTCGCCGCGCCGCGCCGCGCCGCGCGCCGCTGAGAGTGCCGTGTATTTAATTATCGGAGTAGCGCTCGAATAGAAACTCAAAGATTAATCGTTTCAACGTTCGGATAATTTTAAAGCCGGCTGTGATAAACGATACATACACTTACTGGCAAAAGTTAAGAAATGAAATAGTCACTTCCAAATCAATCGTATATTCTTTACTTTCTCAGATATAATACATAGGTCAAAAATAAAAAATAGTACGAAGAAATAATATTTCATACGTCAACTTGCTGCAAGTGTTTCTTTCGATTATACTTTTACGAAGGTTACAATTATTATCGAATGAAAGAAACCAAGCAAAGTCGTGATAACAAAAGTTAGGAAACATATATTTCGTTTCGATTGTTTAACTACTTTAGAGAGAGTCAAGGATGTATAGATGCCCTTAGGTTCTTTATATACTCATAAAATGTTGGGAAACGCTCGAATTTGATAATTGCTTCGATAATTGTTAATGAAGTAATATTAACATCGCGTAAGAAAAGTGCAAAGACTTGTCTCTTCCGATTAAATATCGAAACTCTCTGACTTTCCCGTATTGAAAATTAACGCGAAAAGGGATTTTTACATTTATATATTTTCAGCGTCGACCGAGTAGTTCCAATGATTACTTACATTTAAGATACCTACACAGCATTCTTCTGCGCGACTGTGATGAAGATGTTGAACCTTCTGAATCGTTCGCAGTAACGGGGAGTCCACAGAGTGTGGGAGAGTGATGCAATTTAGGAAAAAGGAAAACCGCGAAAAGTGAATTCACGGTAATTGCATTCCTCAGGTAATCGAGTACGTGCACTGTGTGACAATCTTCGTGTATTCTCGTGCTTTTTTTTTCTACATTTCCGCGTGTATGCGTGAGAGAACTTATCAGAAACGATACAAGAACGGGGCTTCTGCTTTCTAGGGCAAGTGTTTCTCAGGCTGATAAGTCAACCACCCTTACGATTTTTTTATGAAGACATTACCGCAAAGGCGACAAGCGTAGCGACGTCTTAAGCCACACCATCGACATTTTAACGAGACCGTAAAATGTTCACACGTCTGATTATCTGAAGCTGTAAAACAGTATTCTAAGAATTATTCAAACATTCTGATCCTTAAACCCTGTTCGATTATCGTTTGCTAAGTGATTTTATTCGCAACTAATAAATTAAAATATTCATTTGCATAACTTTCGCGACTCTAAACAACTCGGCTCCTTGACTCCAGCCACCTACATTATCAGTAAATATTATCGCGAACTTAAATTTCTTAAAAAAATGTCCCAACGCAAATCTAGACGTCGAAACGCTTAACACAAATCGATAGTTGTCTTTGAAACTGCGAGCTTTTCATCAGAAATATTTCATTGGGAAACTTTTAATTGCATCTGGCAGGTGATATTTTTTTACACCGACGATTCCATCGTTAGATAATAAATCTATTTCGTGCGAGTGTTCCTAACACAGTCGTTCGTACTCCGACGTATTATCAATCATTCCCTCGGTTTCTTCGACGACTGTTTTAATTCGACTCGTACCCTCGTAACACGTTAATATCAGACCCTATCGTCGACTGATTGATCAGCAGATACGAATCTCGATTCGCTATATCATTTTACTCCGATTGCATAATTTGTCTGTGCAACTGGATCATGCGCGCGCGTGCTTGCCGCGCGAATCGAACTCTTTAATATTTCTGAGTCGATGCGTTCAGATGAGCCCGATTTCTCCAGATGTGTTAATTTATCGAAGGTCAACGGTATGTTCCAGGAAGAAAATCGCTGCAATCGATACTTCTGCGTGCAATATAAATGGTCGAGGGATGGAGCGCTATGCAACATATTTCGATATCAAATTGACAGATTTAACAAATTGAGTATCCAAAGGGCAGTGCAATGTAAATTTACTTGTATGTAGGTACAGAATGCACTGGAGACGAGACGTTAAACTATACGACGGGTTATTTTACCCGCTTTAAGGGTGGAAAAATCGTGTGGCAATTTATTTATAACGTTCATTCGATCGGGCTATTCAATTTTTAATTGTACAGTGCGAATTATATCACTCTGCAGTTAAATAGTAAAACCTTACGTGTAATTTCCCTTAACAATGCATATAATTGTGTTGTCAATGCTAATCAAACACATACACTGTGTTGAATAATTAATGTACCATTCTATGTATATTGGATGTGTATTTAACAGCATTTAATAATATTAAATTAATAATATTAAATGTTTGGCGAGTGGCATGTTCAATTTTTTTAGTGGAACTATGAGATCGTTTAGATAGAAAAGTTCAGAAAGAATGTTCAATATATGAAAAACATTTATGGCATAAGTATCACAAAATAAATGAAACAATTGAAATAGGTGGTTCGCGCTTAGGGTTGTCTGAATTTGTTTACGGTGTACATGGCAAAATTCTAGAGTGTTGTGCCGACGACTAAGGTTGTTGTCGTTATTGCTGTTGAGTTATGGTTAATAATAAACGAACAAACGATGCGAAAATCGCTACCGACGTTTCCAACAATATATTAAATTTCCCCTTAATATTTTAGGATAATATTCTAAAAATGTTCAATTTTAAATACAAGAAAATATTAATTTCTAAAAATATTGAACGAATTCCTCTTGGTGAAGGGAATACTGTAACGGAAAGTTACTACGCCAAGACCAAACAGTTTAACCCATTTACTGCCAAGCAGATTTAAAGCGTTTTCCCTTCGACGTCAAGATTTAATATGTGTAATCTAAGTTATTATTTAGATAACAAAAGGTAATATTAAATTAGTCGTTTTAAAGATAAAATTTACGATCGTCTTTTGCAATAATTCGTGACTCAAAAGGCTATAAACTTATCCCTTTAGTAATTGCAATCAATTTGAACTACGAGACATCTCGTAGTTGCCAGCGAATGGGTTAACATACTCGTTTAGCCCAAAGCCGGTTGATTGACTTTTCAACGCATTGTCCTGTTCGATGAAAGGAAGCAGTTTCCTAACGGTTATTCTTTTTTCTTTCTTAAATCGCGTCTCCATTAAGTGGCACCTTAGTATGACAGGATCGAGCGAGGTCGAACATCCCCTTCATCGAACCAGGACTTTAATTGCAGCTCCGACAAAGAAGCTGATCCTTCGGGATGATTCGCGTATTCTTTTCAAGTGTCAGAGACCTGTCGGGTCGCTGACATGACGCCTTTACTACGAAATGTATTTCGCACCGACGAGACGCGCTGTAAATCGCCAGTTTAAATCTCGCCTCACCGTTCTACACTCGAGGTGCACTTTTGCCAGTTTCCGGGTTGACCGAAGTCACGTGCTCACAATGCAACGTAATTGGCCGTCGCTGCGAATAAATATTTTCAATCCTCCCGCGAGAGTGAACAAAAGGGAATCAAACCCTTTCGTTCGTTGCTCGAGTACTTGCGCAACGACCGAATGACTCAGTCGTGGGAGAAGTGCAGACGATTGATGAATTACTATGCACATGGTTCGCTGGATTTAGTGATTCATTGTTTCAAATTTTTGCAGTGTGTATTAGTAGACTGCGGATCTTTATGCATTTATAGGAAACTTGAATGTACACGAAGCTACGAAATAGAAACAATACGCAAGAATACAAAAGAGATTGAAAGCGATGTTCGTGTTAAAAATATCTTCAGAATAATAGCAGAATTATAATAACAGAATAGTTACACGAAGACGATGATCGTGTGATTGTTGTTGTAATCGTAATTTTTATTTACCTCGTTTGCAATTCAAGCTAATGTTTCTGTTAACAGTGGTTCTGTTTGGTTTAATCGAATCAAGCGTTCAATTTCAAAGGAAAAATTACGGGCGCATGGAGCGAAGTGTTCCGTTACAGGAATAATTACGTCCAGCTTCCTGGTAGCAGTGTTAATTAATAGAATCCGCGGTGTCAGTGCATGTAAATAAGATTGTAGTGATTGCTGAGATAAGATCGCCACGCAGCCTGCAACTTGTGCTTGCTTTGCTTGAATTGCAACCACGAAGAGACCGATACGCGTTGCATGCAGCGTTAACATTGTAAGTGCTTATAAATCGCGTTCAATTTGCTCGGACGAAGTAGAATATCATCGACGCGGGCAGGTAAACGAAAAGCAATTTATGTAACGGGAGAATTTTTTCGTCGGTAGCTGGAAGAAAGTTGGAGATTTGGTAAATTAAATTCAAACTCGTTAACGCGTTATAAAAATTAGCATGAAATACGAAGCAGGACGTTATGAATATACGATACCATATTGTGCAATTCATTGCAGTGTGTGTCTACAAATGAAACGGGAATGAAACGGGAATGAAGTGGGAAATGAAACGAGTGCAATCTGGAGATTATATTTTCTTAGTTTTTGAGAGACCATCGGCATTTTTTTAACGGAACAGCTTATTTTTTTTTATCGTAATATTGTAGCTGATAAAAAGACAAATTGTAACATGTGTAATATGTTAACCTTCAAATGACCTTGTGAGGATATATTTTTATTTAAAATTACACTTTAACGTACAGTCAACTGAAGGTCAACGTATTATACATATTTGTATTTGTCTTTTTGTCAGCTATGGTAATACAACAACGAAAATAACCCATCCTGTTTAACAATGTTTTTCTTTGACATTTCTTCCCATCGCAAAAAATACGCGAGATCTTTAAGACGTAAGAGTTAGGTGGAACATCTTGTACATAGTGTACTACACGTGTAGTATTACTTATCCAGGTTGACGTATTAATATATTCGTGTATCTACTACTTGTACTTACTTAAACGGGAATGTAAAATTTAGAGCAACATAAAAAAAAAAGCTTTTAAACCTGATATCAGCGAATAATTTCATGTAGAAATCATAGCGGAGTTCGATGATTAACATTCACGTTGTATTCTTCCTGCACGCTTTCTAAAAAAGAACGTATTATTATCTACCCTGCGCAGCGGACCATTAAAGTGAAGCTTATAGTAATTATCGTGGAAAAGAGATTTTTGCATATTACACGCCATATCTGAAAATGACGGAAGAATTAAGATCTAGAAAACTGTATCACGCAAGTTGTTGATTTGGTTTACAAAGCGTAAACTTTTTACTTATTTATTCCATATTTAGAAATTGATATGACTTTATTACGATCCTGTTATAGATACTCTCTTAATAATTTTTAAAAATTACCGCAGAACCATTTCAAAATTTCATTTAACTTGACGTATTCCTTCATTTACGATCGCAAAGATCGCAAAGAAACAAAGCAATTGATTTATAACATGAAATTGTGAATGTTATCAAACAGAAATGTTGCTTCTTTTCGAAATTATATTATTTTTGTAAATCGTGGAATCATATTTATACTTAAAATAAAGTAATAACAAATCACATAAACGTACAATATGTCTCGTGCGTAGTTTCTTTGTTAATCAAGATGAACGTTAACAAAATATTCTTTTGTTCCTATATTATTTCTTCAAAATAATATTCCCACAGCTGCATTAGATTAGAACGTGTTTCTACTTACATGAAACGTTGAACTTGTAAGAAAATCTCAGCTCCTCAATAGCCCATAAATATGATAAGCTACCTTCTTATAGTAAATTCTGTTCCCGAGATAAGTATTCTACTATTCTGACGACGTGTTAATGTTCTGATGTCTTTAACCAGATTATACAAAGCACGAGCGCACTCGAAACATACTACAGAAACACGCATAAGTATCTCTGAGAAGTTATATTCATTTCAAACAAAAATTATAAATTAAAAGGTGTTCGAAAGAAATTCAAATTAACAGTAGCTTGATTCTTTTCATTGATTTAAAAGAATGAGATCATTTTTTTGTCTACCATAGTACGTCCCCCTCTGAACCAAACAATGATTTTCTTTGACAATTCTCTGACTGTAATTTATAGTAAACAAATACAGCAGCATAAGTATTAACAAATATCATAAATATTAAACAAATGATGCTATATCGTTTAATTTTGTTTACTTATTATTCAAAACTTTGTATTTAGATGAGAATTTTCTCTGCCTCTGATTGACATCTACAAAAAATTTAATAAAATTGCGTTGATTTTTTCAATAGATTAATTACAAAGAGCTTTGATCTCAAGTTCACAGCATTGTTTAATTAGCTAGCATCTGTAAGCTAATTTTTCACACCATTCCTGCGCAATTAATCACACCGTTACTTATAAATTCCTGTATCTCAACGGGGGTTTGCGTGCAAATGGCAAGCTGAAGCACTCGACGCTTGAAACATTAATACATCCGCTGCATATTAAATTACTTAATACTTATTACACTTGTACGGTGAAGCACAATTTGTTTCGTAGAAATAATAATAATAATCGAGAGAGATGGTCGCGCTCGTTGTACATAAATATTATCTGTCGAGTGAATTCTTTGATTGTTCAATGCGAGTCGTACGGGTCGGTATCGATGCGGTAATTAAGAGTGAATGTACGTCTGGTAAGCATGCAATTAGAAGCGTTTTAATTAACGCTGGAAAGTCGTCAGGGAGTGGATATATTTTGATGCTCTATTGCTTACCCAAATCTATAGAGAGATTCGGAGATGTTCGGATCTCGACAACCCTTAACATTGAATGTGTTAATGCATTTGCGACCGGTAGATATTTTACGTTTCTAATACCGAATATACTGACGAAAATAATACAATTCTGAAGCTGGACATCGGAAATTTGTATGGTTAGGGCGAAGATACAGATACAAAATAATATTTTAAAATATAAATTTTGTCACAACCAGGAATGGAATTTATAGCGTCGTGAATTCACGTCAACGGTCGCGAATGTGTTAATGTACGATCTTTATGCAAACAAACTCAACCAGTGGCTGTATTCGACAATCGAAACCCTTAATTGCCAGGGGATACGAGACGACATCTCACTAGGAGGACTCCTCGCATGGTTCACACTAGCAGAAAAGCGAGGTTCATCAATCGTTGCCGACAATTTCATTAAACGCGCCGCGAAACGCTGAAAAATTAAGCAGCCATAAATTAGTGGCCACTTGCCGAACGGCGGGGGGAACGGATCCCAGGAGCCAGTGTTAATTAATAATTGCCAGTCGTCCCGGGTAGCGGCAAAAGGAAGATCGTCCGGTTTTTGTCCCGCGAACGATCCCGCCGTCGCAAGAAAGGAATATCGTCGGTTCTCTGACCGTAGTTGGCATGTGGAAGAGAAGAACGCATCGCTCTGTGACTGCCTTAAACAGCCTTGGCCTTAGCCTCAACTTCAGCCTATCGGTTCAACGCAGCCTCCGTTCCGTCTCTGCTCGTGATCCATAGAAAAACCGGACGTGTTTTATTCGGCTCGCGAGCGGTAAACGGGACGACGACTCTGCGTGTGCTGGCGCTAATAAGCGCGCGCTATTAATTGCAGAGAAAAAGCAACCGTGTACGAAATCGCGATAGAGGAGGATAATGCGAGAAACACGCTAGCTGCAAGTTGAGTTACAATATCGTACCGACCCGTGGCAATTACTTTGTTGATTGACGCGGGAATACAAAACACTGAGAAACGAGTTGCATTCCTTCGGAAGAAATGCCGCGAGTATGGGAGAAGAGCGAGGAATAAGGAAGAGTTGATTGCATTCCTGTGCTTGGATCGCGTTCGCTGCAAAAACGAACTGAATTTCGACTCGAGCAAGTGCTTTCCAAACTTTTTCAGTGGTTTTCGTTGTGAAAAGAAAAAAAAAAGAGGAATTATGCTTCCGTGACTTGCCGAGAAAGAATGTTTGTTACGTTTATTTCTGATGATTCGAAATCAATAGTTGAATAACGTGATGTTTTGATCCGTTTGCTGTCACAGGTTGTAACATGATATGTGCCGTTCATTGCACAAATCGATTAACTTCATAAAATAATAAGTTCAGAAATGCGACGATACAACGTACATTGATTTTAAAAATTTCCTTTTAACATAAATTCAAATAAATATCGTAGAATGCATAAATACAGGTGTCGCTCTCGTCTAACACAGTATGTAAAATTAATAAGAAAGAATAAAAATAATCGAGCAAAATATAATCGTCAGTAATGTTACAATTTTTATGTAACTGGTGGAGTTGATCGATTTGTGCAGCGAACGGCATATTTCAATATGAACAATTCTTCGTTCTTTTTTGTCACGTTCCTTATATTCTCATACAATAAATTCAAGAATGAATGGATTGTTCGTTAAAGGTACCCGCTTTATGTAATTAAGTGTCATCACGTAAGAATACAAATCTATACACCCACACGTACGAACAAATCTGCAAGAGTAGGTATTTTGGAAATTTCTCTGAATGTTGGATATTTTTTCGCTTGTTTGTTAATACCAAAGTAAAAAAAAAAGTTATTTTCACAACTATTTATGACTGGCTAAATATTTATTCCGCCATAACTGAAAAACGGCTTAACAATATTCCAATATAATCTAATTTATATCACGTTTTATCAGTCTATTAAATGAATTTCTAAACTGTTGCCCACGCGAAACCGCAAGCTAGACAAAAATAAAGCTCTTTGAAGAAAAGGTAGACGAAACATCCGATGAGTGACGCGTTCAGTTGGAAATCCTACTCTGTGGTCGCGCATTATTTACGGGCCAGACAAAGAATTGTCGCAATCGTCAAACGGACCTAATGGCGGCGCTTTAACCCTGGAACGAACCGCACGCTTTCTACGTATGCCGTAAAATTAGGTGCAGTTACCTTTTGCCGCAGTTTCCGGTTCTCCTTCGAGTGGCGCCTCGATGATGAAAAAAAAAAAAAAAAAAAAGGAAAGGAGAGCGAGTAGGCGCCCCGATCTCGAAGGTGCAATTTCGGTCGTGTGGGCGGTTGCGAAGGCGAGGAAAAAGAATAGGAATGGAAGGTGGTTGAACGACCCAACCGAGCAATCGAACCTCTGAACGGACATTTTTATCCTGTTCGTTGCGTATGGTTATCACCCTAATGGCGCTGTATGAACTGTTAACCCTTTGGACTCGGAGTCATCTCGTTGGAAAATGTGCAATATGTGCACACACTGACGTGACTTTGTAACAAAGCATGATAAAAATAATTATTTAAGCAAATGTTGGACAGTTTGACAAAATTCACACCTATTTTGTAAGTAAAATGTTTTCGATCAAAATATTATGGAATACATTTATGATTTTCACTCAGGTCATAGAGAGTTAACATCGCTAGAGACTAAGGTCTGGATGAATTCCATAACGAAGGAAGGACTAGTTATTACAATCATCGCGCTCCTGATTGGTTGCGTTGGGAAAATGATTATCTGTTCAGTCTTCGGATCTTAGAGACGATGAGCTATTACTTCATTTATTTTGTAACATTTCGCCATAAACGTGTTTGATGTATTCAACAGTCTTTCTGAATTTCTCTACCTAAATTCCTAATTGTATTAATTAAGTTAGTATATTAATTATTCATTGAAACTAGTAAGTGTCCACATATTTATGAGCGAGGGTGTATATATTCCAATGAAATGTTATTCAGGTTTGAAGAGGACCACGAACGTATCTACCATCGTTTGATTTTTATTATTTTCAAGAATCAAGAAATGCTAAGGACTATTGATTAGTTAGAAAAATGGACACGTTACATGGAAGCAAATAATCAATACGATGATTCATCGTGCTAGGTTCTGTCAGTCTCTGTCATTACATTGCCATGAGCTAATCGAAATGAGACGAGAGGCTATTCGATACTAGACTGGCTTTAACCTGTTTCTCGTAGAGAGGATCGTTTCACTCGTCATGCAAGGATGTTGTCGATATCCTGTCGAGTTTATCATGGCTGATGAATGTTAGAGCAGATTTATAACGGACTAAATATGTACGCGATACACGCGTATGTACATAAACGTTTCACGAATGTTGACACAGTCGACATGTCGTAACGGACTCTACTCGTTGCCTCCCTTTATAGGAAAGTCTCGTTGCTGATTTTCGTGCGCGATTATGCGGATGCTGCGGTTGGACATCTAAGCGATGTTGGGTAACAGTCGTAGCTCTGTTCGTTCGTTATAGAAATTTTGTAACTTCTGAACGACTAACGCGATAGATACGAAAAGAAACGAATGATTCACATTTCAACAAAGCAAAACACTGTTTAAGTTGATATGCGGATGAAGAGATTCGTATTATCATAAATATAATTTGGTCTAGTAGCAGTCGAGAAATATTCATAATTTTTAAAACCATTCATAGTTAAACATTCAAATTTAAAGTGATTATGCGTGTGACATTGACATTTAAAGTATATTGTGTAATGTTAACTTTGTTAATTTGATTTGATATGATTTGAATTTGATTTGATTTGATTTGATTTCGATTTCGATTTCGATTTCGATTTCGATTTCGATTTCGATTTCGATTTCGATTTCGATTTCGATTTCGATTTCGATTTCGATTTCGATTTCGATTTCGATTTCGATTTGATTTGATTTGATTTGATTTGATTTGATTTGATTTGATTTGATTTGATTTGATTTGATTTGATTTGATTTGATTTGATTTGATTCGTAATTTTGTATAACAAATTTATAATTAATCCTATAACGTTTCTATATTTTCAACTCTAGCAATTCGATCCTGATTAATTTTGTTTTTAAGGTTCAGGTGGTTTCCCAACATTTGCTAGAATCAATTTTAATAAATTATATACATTGGACACTAACTACCGAGTCCCTACTTTAGAGAAGATTTATTTTTCGATTAATACTTAAATTCTCACTTGATTGCTAAACGTTTCTAAAACTGTGTACTTCTGATTACTCCAAAGCGAAACAGCAATCACATGAAAATAATACAACGTGCACATCCAGAACAAAAAGAAAGGGTGCATAACTTCGCACTTCCTTTTAGTAATAAGTCGAAAGTAGTCTTTCACTTTTACATCATCTATTTTTATACAACAGTATCATTCGTTATCGTCTTTCTTTCTCTTTCGTCTCCCTTAGCAAATTATAAATCACGCAAGTAACTGCACTCGCTACAAGCACTTCCTCTGACATCTTGATTGCGAATAAACGAAACACAGACACGCGGATGCTACGGTACCATCAATCGTGCGAATGCACGCATACCGAACTGTGTAAGTGCTCGTCTTTGTGCATAAAAAGCGAGCTACCGCAGATTCCTGAGGTCTTCGTGCACGAGAGGCCATCGATTTTCATATTCGACCGATCGATTTTCATAATGTCTTCCAGGAGGCGTTTAAGAGCGTCAAAATCAAACAACCGGAACGAATTACGCGCCGTCGTACAGCTGAGGCGATACATTTCAAATTTTCAGCGACGAAGAAACTCGATTAAATATGTATTTTTAAATCGAAAGGAGGAAAAATTTGTTACTATCATATTTTATGGGATGTAACGGGAATGAAAAGATAAGGACAGATAATATTTTAATCTCTTTAATGCTTCTGCACGCTTCGATGTATCTGGACTTCAACATTACTTTTTTATGCAAAACAATTAATTTCTTAAAGTAATATCTGCCGAAGAAACTTCGTTAATAGTTTGTCGCACTAATGCAGCAAACTCAATACTGACATATACCATGTTAAGAAGTTTATCTTAATTCTTTGGACAAAATTACATACCACAAATTTGAAATGTATGAACATACAATTAGATGAATCACTACATCGAAAATAAGTCTCTCGGGTCTATTATACATACACAGTGAAATTAGCAAATGATTTATTAATTTTATGAATTATGGTTGCCGAAAATTAATTTTGGCCCGAACGAGCCGAAGAAAGAATCAATATGCAAATTACGTTTCGGTCGTCTCATGGACCCTCTTCTAGGAAAAATTAATTTAGTAAAATTACTTCACGTTCTTACATTAAGAAGATGCTTCAAGAATTTCCTACAATTGGCTTTAGAATTTTGTTACTTAAGAACAAAACACACCTGCCATTGAAGGCGTGATGAATATACTAATATAAACATAAATACATGAATTATATAAATTATACAGACAGGATATACTTTATTTGCGTACGATTAAAAGGCAGAATCCTGAAGTCTCGTTTGAAAAAGCTTTTTATCAATTATTCCATTGGACATTTGCAGAGTAAAAATTAAACACCATTTATTTTCTCTAAATGAGACGAGCCTTGTATTCTCTCATTTCGCAGACCGCGCATAATTTTGTCGTTAATTTACCAAAGGATAATATTCGATCGGTGACGTCAAAGATGAGGTACTATCGTTAGGCGATTTTTATCGTTTACAAAACGGCATCCTGCTTTGTCGGAACGTACAAATTGTGCCACGGACGCATTCCGATCAAGTTCGATAACGATCTGCAACACGCAGGTAACAGAGCAGCCAATCTTTTCGAAGGATCGCGCAAGCGATAGACCTAAAAAGGATACGCGCGGGGACGCAAACGCGCACGGATTGCGAGCACGTAGTAGCATAAATTTAGACGGAGATTATCGGCAATTTAGATCGGATATCAAATGATAGACATACGATCATGGGCAAAAATTTGAAGAATTTTAAATTTACACAAGTAGCGCACGATGCATTCTTGTGAAAACACGCACTGTAATTATTGCAGTTGCGTTAAACTGCATGACTATGCAAAAAAAGTAAAATTCAACTTCTCTAATTTAATTTTGAAACTTAGGTTAATTAAAGAAAATTGTATTTTAAATGTTTGGTTTTCTTGTAAGTTTACTTTTCTATTTAGTATCGTTTTTTGTTAATAGGTTGACGAATAAAATACACAAAATTCTGTCTCGTTTCCTTGCCCTGAAAGACAGCACTCATTCAAAGCTTCTTAACAACACGATAGCAGCATATTCTGATTAGTAAATATAGAACGACTAACTTGTGAATTCGAAATTTTAGATAACGAAAATGAAATTATTTATACCCGTAACTATAATATTTTCAACTGCTTAGACCATTCTATATTCAATTCGATCTTGGAATTATTTATATTTTTATTTCTTGACGTTTCCGTTAACCATCTTTGTGACATGTCCCGGATAAATTCTATGTAATATAAAAATAATAAATACAATTTAATTTTTATTACAGATAGAATAGACACATACTCTGTACAGGTTGCTGTGAACATTCAAAGAATATTTAACAAATTTGCAAATTCAATTGTACGATAGACGAAACCCATGACACTAACAGAATTCGATAGGATATATTTTAGCTTGTCGACGTCTGTTGATCGAGCAAACGTGATTATAATAGGATCGTGTGAGAAATACCATCAACATCTGGCAAGACTTCCTGTCGCACGACGTTGCCTATTTACGAACCGCGCCTCTACGAGTTTTACGGACAAGGATATCCCCCCTTCATTGCTCTTGCCCACCTTCCACTTCCGGTAGGTTCGAATAAAAAGCTACGCGTAAATTCGTACCCAACGAACGGTCACCTTCACTCCTCGCAAACTAGCTCAGCTAGCTGAGAAAAAAATATCTATATTTACAGCATCTATCTTCTTTGAAACGTTACTCACTTCATATTGCATTTATTAACGGAATCTGTACAAACTGTTTACTGTATAGATATAGCGATGAACAGACAGTTAAAATCGATCAATGGTTTCGACAATAAAGTCGACTATCGCAGTTTCAGAGGACAAAAATTGAAAACTTGGAAAACCTTTTTCTCGAAATTCAATTTTTCCAACAAACTTCTAACTTTACAATGTTTATTTTCGAAACTGAGCGTTCTATGAATAAACTGTGCATACAAAAAAGTTTCGTCTCATCATCTCCTATAAGCTGATATTTTTTAAAAATCGATTTAACGAATACAGACATTTCTCTCGATCCATTTCTCGAGGGCGTATGTATATACGCCTTTCGCGGTCAATGGGTTAAGAAATAAATTAGCGAGTAAATTTTAGTAATTCCGTAAAGAATGGAAAGGATCTATAAACAATTAAATAAATAATATTATTGAGTTTTGTTTCTTGATCGTCCCTTTTTTCCCTGTTGTATGTCAATATTTTACTACTATTAGTTTTTGATTATGAACTATTTGATTTCTAACCTGAAGAAGGTCTGACTTTGCAATACTAAAACGTCGTTTGATTGTTAATTCCATGAATAAGTTCCATGAATAAGTTCCATGAAGTACGTACCATAGTACGACTCCCGATAACTCTACTTAATTGCGGGTTGTTGAAAAGTGGAACGTTGGAAAAGCAGCCAGCGTCAACACCTTGGATAAAGCGAGTCTGATATAACCCTACCGGTCGCGGGGACACATCTTCGAGGCATATCTCGTGATAATTGCACTGTACTCTCACGGTACACCTTGATGACACTCGCAGGTAGCTGTCAGAAACGTGTTTCGCTTCCGGGTTCTAGCTTCGTCTCTCTTGTGCTGCTTCTCAAGCAAAATCGTCTCCAATGGCAACATCATGAAAGATGTTCAACCAGAAAAATCTACGCTGCACCATTAAGCATAGGGTGCTAAATGTGGACAGGATTATATTAACTGTACTCCGTGTTGACGAACTTCAAAAAATGTTCATGATAAATTACGTTAATCGATATTTTTCACGAGACTTTATAATAGACTATAATAGGAGACGAATTACTAAACGAAATACGACGCTAAATAATAATAAATACTAGTTTTCTATCTTGTCTTGATTTCCAGCAGTTGGAAAGTGCGCGTGGTGCTGTCGAAGGCGTTCAAATATTCCTGATGTATTTCGAATGTTGTCATTTGTAAGTAATAATAATCCGATATTTCATCACACTATCTATTCTAATATTATCATACATATTATCATACATATTATCATACACTGAACTTGAATGCGACCTTTCTTCATTCCTAGAGAATAGAACGCGATAACAAAGTTCGACCACCTATTTCAAACACACCCAGTATACAGAAAATTGAGATATACTCGTATACGCACAGAATAAACGAACTTAATAAGTACAATCCAACTCTGGAATCCAACTCTGAAATCAAGAAGACTGATGACCATTAGTCGGTTGCAAAAGATCTCTAACGAGACGGAGGGCAAAGTCGCGGCGTAACATCCTCGTCTCTTGCGATTTAGTCTCGATGACAGCGAATTCGCTATCTGGCTCAATTTAATCAAGACAAAAAAGAATCGCAGTCGCTCGAAAATCGTGAAATCTAGGCGAAGCGAATACGAACGTCGTACCGAGAAGGTCTCCGCGGGTTAAAAGGAAATTAATCTCACTGTCGGGGAACAGATCCGGCCGCTTCATCTTGATCTAACGTAAATCTGACGTGTACAAATGACGCTTTAATAATATCTTGGTCGCGATCGGGGCAGTAAAGGTGTAGAACGGATGTCGTTCAGCAAATAAATCCGTCCGACGAAACAATGCGCGCCTATCAGCGCATCGCGATTAATTTAGAACGATAATTACACCGGGGCGGAGTGATTACAACCAACGTGGCAAAAATATCCATATTGTTCGAATGACCGGACGATTAATGGGCTCATGAAACCCGACACGACGAGCTCTGGATACATTAAACGAGCAGAAGTCAAGCGCGGAACGCACGGATAGGTATTACGATTTAGCATGAGAGACGAGACCAAAATATCCAGTCCTGAGACGTTCGGTATACAAAAGCGGAGGTGTGACGGATAAAGACGTTGAAAAAGAATCGAGAAGAACTTGCCGGATGCTAGGGACCTTTTTTACACTGCGCTAATGACGCTGCGTCAGATAGGTGATACAACGAAGTTTATGACGCGAAGAAATATTTATATCAAGTTAACGAACAATTATTTCATTATAGCGGAACGTTAATTAAAGGGTTATGGGACACTCTAGACTAGTGTTTCCCAACCTTT
Organism: Hylaeus anthracinus; assembly: GCF_026225885.1. Lineage (NCBI taxonomy): Eukaryota > Metazoa > Arthropoda > Insecta > Hymenoptera > Colletidae > Hylaeus > Hylaeus anthracinus. The sequence continues at coordinate 7,427,806 of NW_026534348.1, read as the reverse complement.
TTTTTTTTTTTTGTGATATACGTCATCTAAGCTTTTCTAAAATACTCGTGCCCTTCCCTCCAATATACAAGGTGTTCGGTGATTGATGGTACAAGCGAAAATGGGGTGATTCTACTTGAGAAAATAAGGCATTTTTTTTTTAACTCCGTTGTGTTAAGTCAATCGAATCCTATGTATCCAGGTAAAAATTGGTTTTGCTATTCCCCGAAATTTACAAGTAATTCAATCGTTCGATAGCATTCTAAGCAGTAAAATATGTCACGGTGACTAATTCTTCGAACAGTTTTACAAGAAACTGCACTCGACGCGAGCATGAGAAATGCAAATGAATGGACATTAAGCCCTCGGTGCAGCATGTCGCGTTCCTTGACGTTGTAATGAAAGCTGAGCAAGAACAAAAGAGACAAAAGTAATCAAGACAATCACTGTCGGCGACCCTTCTCCGTTTCCACATTTCATCGTCGAGGTAATTCACCTAACAGACAACTTCTAAACGTTCTCGTTCTATCGATTCGTTTGTTTTCGCTTTTTCATTCATTCAAACTTCTGACGCTGATTATCGCCAGCCGTTTGACCGTAACAAATTAAAGATCACTTCGTTCTCCAATCGAACTCATCGTTTATGTATGTCCTTCAGTACCGAGTAATCTCGAGTCGAGCATAAAAGGCTGTATAAAAAATTGGCGAATATTTAAATCGAGCGGAAGGAAAACGTTTGAACGGGAAATTATACGGTCTCGGGCGACTATTCATTTTACCATAAGCGTGGGCGCGCCCTTGCGGTGTGCTCATAATGAACGCGATTCTGTAGTCGATTGCATCGAAAGGCAGATTCATCGAACCTTGCCTCCGAAAGTAGTATTTCTCGTAAAATGAAGACATCAACTAGTGATTTTGATATATTGCTTTCCATACCATACTGAACATACGCGTTTTTAATGTTTTTAACGCGAATTCAAAGCAGAAATGTAAACGAATGATGAATAAAAGATGCATAATTTCCCATCCGTTACGTTTTAATCATAAGTATGAATTGATTATATTACAGAACGCTATGTCGCAAAATATATGTGTAAAATATATATGTGTAAAATATATGTGTGTAAAATATATGTGTGTAAAATATATGTGTTAAACAAGGAGTATTTATTTTGAAAATATGTGTCTTAATTTCATCGTTTAATTTTAATGGCTGATTTAAATAAATGTTATAGTAAGTGAGTATTAAAAATGTAACGAGATTTTAATACTTCAAAATAATTATACTAGGGGGGCTAGAATCATCTTATTGCGTAACAATTGATTTTTATCAATCTGACGTTGAAAATTTGCACACTAGACAGCAAAAGTGTTGTTGGTAGTGAGAGCGATTACATAATTGATAAAAAATAAAATCTCGTTATAAATTGATATGTTTGAATTTAACGTAAAAGGAACAACGTTACTCGCTGGTCTCCCTAATATATAATAGTATAATTGTGAAGATTTATAAAATTACCAATGAAAGTTACTGACGAAGAAAGCGTTACCCATAACTTGTTTTTAGTGCAAACAAAAAAATTATATTGTAAATTGTATTGTAATCTAATTGTAAAAAAGTGTATTTTGGGACATATTACCCTAGAATTTTAATTCTATGATTGTATTCTGATTTATTAAAATTAAATAAAAATATTTAAATATGTAATATACATACTAACGTATTAATCAAATCCGTTAAGTTTGCTCACGTGAACACGGTTTAGAGTTTAGAGTTTAGAGTTTCTCTAAAACAGGAAGTTTGCTGTTTACCTTTTTAGACAGAATATCTGGCGATGTTTATGTACGTATGTAGGTGTGTCGTATATTTAGACAGTAGCGTGTCCTGGGAGTTTCCAGTTCAGACCTCTCGCATATTTAATGCACTTCTGTTTACACTTTTCTTGTACGGGTTGCAAGCTCTTAAAATCTGACGTCTGTTCAACCGGATGAGCTAAATAAAAACTCTGGCTACATCAAACAAAAACAAAAAACAGACTTCTGAGTTCTCGATACATAACGAAAAATATAAACGTTTCCTACGATTTTTAAAAATAATATTGACTGGCTTCGCTTTACTTTTGCCAAATTAATCCATTACTCGCCTATGTTCAAGTATTAAACATTGAACGAAATGTTATTGGTATTCTTCCAAATTCTTTGACAGATTTGCTTCTTCCTAACTTGGGATAAATGATCAAACAACTGCTAGTGTCGACCAGCTTCTCGTAAAGAAAACATCTCAGTTTATTCGTGAAATTAAATTAATACATTAAATTAATAGAATTATTATTTTATTACTTCATTATACTCCCATTCCCATTAGAAAAAATGTAACAAGATCTTAATTTTTTTCATCTCGAATGATTTCATTTTCATCGCAAAACCAGTTCTCTGTCATACGTTTACATTTTCAATAACTTTTTATTTTTCACGAAACGTTCGTTTCTTCCTATTATTATCTTCTTTTTTAAACTATCAGCTAATCATTAGATTGATCAGCGAGATATTCGCTAGACTCTCTCAATTTCTTTTCAAAACATTTCCGTTTCTTCTAATTCTATGAAGTAACATTCAAATTCGTCGATTCTTAACTTTATTTTCCAGATAGTCCTGCAAGCTGAACTCGACGGGCTCATGCTTCAGCAAGTGGCCAGCGAAAACATATTTTGACAAACGAATCTGCTCGCAGGAGGTGTATCCGATTTGATCGGGATGTTCGTAGGCCCAAGGGTCGAGGTTCAAGGCGATCGCCCTTGTCACGGTCAAGATTCGCATTCCCTTAAGTACCCTAGAAAGGGCCTGGCGGAGTCTCCCTGAACCCAGAGTACTCCGAGCACGTACGTACGCGCTGGCAGTGTTACTTTGCAATTTGCATGCCCCGCACGACGGCATTTAAACAAGAACAAAATGAAAGGTACGCAGAACCAGAATGAAATTATTTCAGACGGCTAGTGGTGATTTGCTTGCTTGCGGTTTCGCAAAAATACACGCTACAACGCGGAGCTCGCTGCTTTATGCGAAATATTTTAATCGTTGTTAGATATGCTGGATCATAATTCCTCGCTTCTTCCCGCGTGAAATTAATGGCAGTGCGCGGTAACGTCGCTGCGTTACCGCGAGAGCTTTTGGTATCTTCTCAAACATATATTTAAGCGATTTATTTATCGAACTCGGATCACCAGCATGCACTTCCACGTGGATTTTCCTCCATCGTACGTGCCGAAGTTTAACTGGTCGAAATGTCGACCAGCTTAACTCGTTCGCTGTCGGGCAAATTTAAAGCGTTTTGCCTTGGGCGCCAAGATTGAATACAGACGCGTAATCTAGATTATTACTTTGATAATGAAAAAGATATTAAATTTATTGTTTTAAAGAGAAAATTTACGACTTTCTTTTGCAATAATTCGCGACTCAAGAGGCTATAAACTTATCCCTTGAGTAATTGCAATCAATTTGAACTACGAGACATCTCGTTGTTGCCAGTGAATGGGTTAATGTAGAAGATTAATTTCAAACAAATGCACGGTGTGATATAAACGATGGCAGTAATTGCAAAGAAAGATATATGGTGTTTGTTTTGGAAGTATAGCACGGGTAACTCTGATTCATCGCGAAGGACGGGTTCTGGACATCGAAATCATTCTAAACTTCGAAAAGATACTTTATTGATAAAATAAATATTATCAATACCGAAAAGAATGCCCTGTTTTAAATTCCCCACTCTGTATATTCAAATTAACTCTTTGTCGTCAAACTTTCTTCTTTAAACATACCGTTATACGTATTAGGTTGTCCGAAAAATTTCTTTCGCTTTATTAATAAGTAATACATGCACAATATTTTATGTTTTGTGTTTTATTACTGAATCGTGCACGATTCATTTTGCTCCATTACTGTTACAACACGAATATCTATGAAATTATATTGTCTATTTATATAAACACGATCACATCAAATAATTGAGCGCAACTCGCGAAAGAAACTTTCGGGACAACCTAATAAAAAAAGTTTCAGGAACAAAAATAAATTATATCTTAAAAAAATATACATTAGAAGAAACCTTAGCTGGACCAGTTATCCTCCTTAAAGACATCATCGCGACAATTTAAACTGCAACGTGGATGCACATCGGATAATTTCCAAAGAAGGCTCCAATCGTCAGAAGTTTTGTACAACGTTATAATGCATTTTGTCGGAGAATGAACCACTGAATATAAACCGAGCTCGCGCGAAGGCGGGTATCAGAAGACATTAACGCTTTACAGCATGAGCCAAGATAATGGCGGCGTTTCTGTGAGTATAGTTAAGATAAAAAAAGTCGCTCATCCACCGTACATCGGTCAACGATCAAGACACAGAGGGGTTTACTGGGTGCTATCTGAACAGGCGGACGGTGTTCGCAGAGGGATCATTAATTTAATTAGTTTCGGGGAAAGGGCGAGTTTAATCGTTCGCTCGGGCGAATCGACGTGAATGCTCACTGTTCGCGAGAGAGCCGCGTCTCAGCCCACCAGAGGCCGTATACCGTTGTAAAACTGTTATCGTAAGGAGCGTTTATAGAGGGGCCAGTGATTTCACTGGCGTTTAAAATTCGTTCCAATCCATTCTCTGCTTGCACCGCTCCGAGCGATTCTCGTTCCGGAATGTATCGATACTTACGGTCAAACAATGTGCAACTAATACATGGAGAGAGGGGAAAAATGTTTTCACTCTCCTTCGTCTGTTTCCTCGCAGCATAAGACGCGTGGAGTTTGTGAAAAAGGAAAAACACGTTCCGTTTTCAAAAGTACTAGTATACCTGGTGATACTTAATGAAATTTGAAAGAAACAAATAATTACGAAGAATATTAGGCGTAGAGTCGGGCAAATTTGATCTAAAATACATAAGAATACAAATACATATAAGAGTACATATATAAGAATACATAAGAATATATAAGAATATATAAGAATACAAATCAATTTTTCAGTCTCTGTTACTGTTTTGATAAACAGTTCCAGAATCGCGAGAATTATGCCAGAAATAAGTTAGAATAAGAAGACCTTAATTATTCAGATCGTTCAATCATAATTTACTCTACAATCACCAATGGAACTTTGTTCTATATTAGCGATCGTTAATTTGTCAAGTTCATCTACCGAAGTTAATTTACGAACGAGCTTTCTATGTCACGGAATATAATTGGGAGCTATCTCTATTTGCCCCAATAAACTTCTTTAACACGTTGACTGCCACACTGATTCGCATGGAAATGTCCACAGGACTAAAAATTTCGTCTCGAGACAATTAGAAACGATAGAATCTGACACTTATCGTATTACTTATTTTTGAATTGTCATCGAAATTCACGAATTCTATCCAGACTTGTTTTCATCGATACTTAGTCCTTCAAATTATTTATTAAAACATTTTAGGGAAAAGCTCCGTCACCCATATGTGAGTGACGTGGCGTTCAACGTGTTAACACGTTCACCCACCATAGTGATATTGATTCGTGAACGTGTTGGAAACTTGAATTCCCTCTTAAACTTCTCCCCTTTTTTTATGTAATCTGTCTCTGTACAGTTCGAAAGGGAGGTAAGGCTTCCAGAAATTCATCGCTGTTATCTATCTCCAACGAGAGTACATACGTATGTATGCACACTCTGGCTTCTGAGTGCATACGTCGAGGGGGGCGAGAGTGACAAACAGCGACAGCAGGTGAAAAGCTGTGACAGCAAGTGAGAACCTATGACAGCGAGCGAGAAGCTGTGACAGCGGCTGTAGTTGGAGAAATACCGCTGTATATTCTTCAATGTTTTTCAATATCAAACGGCAATTACAATGCCGCTCAGAAGTACATAGACCACTTGCCGTTTTTAATTTCAACAAAGCTGTAGTATATAATGTAAATTATTACCGTTATGTGATTTTGATTACAAAATGTTATAATATGTTGCAATAATATAATTATTTAAATCCGTTGAATAACGAAAAACGTATACGATGTGTCAAATATGTTTTAGCGAAATTGATCAATTTGAGAATTTATTACAACCGAAAATGTGAAGATAGCTTGTGAAATCCAGATTTAATTTAAAACTTAACTGCTAGGCTGCTACAATCGCGAGTTTAATTATTATTTCTATTAAACGTATCGACCCCTCATTTGGGCCCTCAATTTTTGATTAGGTCAATCATTTTATAGGTTAATCATTTTATACTTATTCTTCTTACATTCTTAATTTTCTTAATTTTTGTAGTCTAATATTGTGTTTATTACATTTTATTTAAAAGGAACAAAGGTCGAAACGTTTGATTGAAATAATTAAAACTGCTTTAGATACACATTGCGTGAATTAATACACGCATCATGCATTGAACATTTCAATTGCAATTTCATAGAGATCAAATAATTCGCCGCAAGTGATTAGACTCGTAATTAGAAATAACAGATTTATGAACCTCTTTACGATTGTCGTAATGGCCACGTTAAACAAGGCAATTGAAATAAGACTTTAAAGGCGACCACGATATACGCGACGTTATATCGTGGAATTAATTGTCAGTTCTATCCATAAACGTACGCCCGTATTCCCTTTATCACTAATTATGTATTCATTCGAAAAGAACCAATTAGGCTTTATTAAGATTTCCCGATTGAGAAATGCATTTTTAAGCATTTTTTAAAACTTTCATGTAGAATGATAAAACAAAATTTCGGTTATTCCAACGAGCCCTACATTAATTGCATAACAATTTTTAATCATAAGACTTACACTATAGACTTACGCTCCACAATATTTTTATTAAAACGTTGTAATAAAATGTAATTCGATAGAAAGAAAAATTCAGCTTGATGTTCCATTTACTTAATTTTCTTTTGGAGACGTTGCTATTAAAAATATATCCAGTCGCGATGAACCTCGTTTTCAAAAAGATAGTCTTCAGAATAAAAATTTATAATTATCAACAAAGACTTTACTTTGAAAGGTGTTCTAATTATTGTATCAGAGAAATAAATCAAACAAAATGAAATGAAATATAATTTGTTTGGACTTTCATTAAATTTCCGAAAATATAGACTGATTTGTATTGAAAGAATGGAAAATTAATATTCACTAGGGGCATGCACGAAGGGATTAAATAAGCCATTTTACAGTGTGTGTGTGTGTGTGTGTGTGTGTGAAGCTGGCAGCACACTTGTAGAAGCTTTTTGGGTTACGAATTCATTCTACACCCACTGCATGTATTTCAAAAACTTACATCGTGGTGATTATTTTAAAAATACAAACGAGAAAAATAATTGCCAACAATAATAATATCTCTTAAGACGTGGGCGTTGTAGTGTTCCTTGAGCAGTTTCTCAGGCATTAATATCGGACGTAAAGAGAAACGATCGGCACGATTAGAGAAACAGGAAGCGATACATGGGCGGGCCGACGAGTGCCGCCTGGATCTCGGTATCTCGAAGATCCGATCGACGCGGCTCGCGAGAACGCGCCGTGCACGATCGATCAATCGCGTTCCAGCGACCCTCTCGGTGAACGTTAATTATCGCGCGTTATTTTTATTTATCGTCTCGCGGGGCAACGATAGTTAACCATCTACGTCTGACATGTTAAAGACACCACTTTCCGACATGCTTTTCGGGAAACGAGAAAATGAAAATTGTTATAACAGCGCAACAAGTTTGCGAGATTCATTTCGATAAGCTCGATTGTCGATCCATCTCGACGATAAACTTACGTTTGACAAATACGTCGGTTAACATTTCGCAATTTTATTGAAGTTAGTTTAAGTACCGAGCGATTAATTATCGCCATTCAACCTCGTTGATCGTTTCACGAGAGATAACTATACCGTACGGAAAAAACGAAACAAAACTGGTTTCTGGGTAATTGAGTTTCCGAAGATCGAGACTTATTCGACGGATAAAATTAATTGCAATATGAAATTAATTTAATTTCGTTTCGTAAATCAGGAATATTGGGCATTTTGCAAGCTTAACGTTCTTTAATCGGAGTTACATGTAATATCAGTTAGAGTCCCCGTTAGCTCTTCCATTGCTTTTTTACAAAATGTTAATTATATTCACGACTTATAAATCGAATGAAAAAGATCATACATAGTTTTCTGAAAATACCCTTCATCGAGTAACGCAAGAATGACCAAAATACTAATTAATTCTCATACTATAATCAATATTGGACTTATACAGTTTTGATGACGAAATAAGATGTATAATGTTTGCAGCTACAATAAATACAATTTTACAACTTTTTGTGCAATTTTTAATATCATATTTTTGTATGTTTGTAAACAAATTCGAAAACTATATTTTTTCATACGTATATTGTTACCTAATCAATAAATCATCACAAAATATTTACATATCTTTATTTTATATTCTTTGAGTCACGAAAAAAAATCACAATCATAAATGGGGTCGTGACTGGAAAAAGTTTAAGAAGCCCTGCTCTAAACGATAAAATTATTTATATAATTCTTTCATCGCTAAGAAAGGTTACTTCATTATCAATTGGTTCCTTCTCCGTACAAAGAAAAAAAGAACAAAGAATTATGATTCAGCGACATCAACAGTTTCATTTGTTCCCATCCTCTTTCTTGGCATCCCCAGATTTCCACAGCGTTTAACACATCTGAAGATGGCCATACAAGGTCCGAAACATTCGTTGTAAATAACGGACAATCAGCAAATGACCAGCCTGACTACACCAAAATTATCATTTTAAAAGTAAAGGAAATGCATCGAGTTAAATACCGAGTACTATAGACTCGAATATATCGTCAGATTTAAGTCCAAGGAGCAAACGCGTTCAAGTTCAGGAGCAACGTGGCACCGATACTCCGAAACGTTCCCGTTTCTGCACGAGCGTGTGATTATTACCGTGGAAAAGAATCGATAACCTCCGGGAATGCCTTTGACCGCGTGTTGGAGTCGCGCGTAGGGTGCTTTCGCGGTGTACCCTACGGTGATACGATGCGGTTGCCGCTAAATATAAAGCAAAGAGCTGGGAGGTACGGAATGTCCTGACACTTAATATTCTCGGAGCAGACGCGCGTTTTACGAGGCCGCTGAGATTCGTCGGAAGTTTCGACAATATTTTTAAGGACCGCACTCGCAGTATCCGTCGCGTCGCGTTGGCGAAAACGAACCGAGACCCTCGCACGGGACAGGTTTGTCCATGGTACGGGGGCCTACCTTAAAATCTGACTCTTAGAAAGGAACGCAGAGATCAGAGGGCGATGAGGGAGTCTCGATCGAATGAGGCGGACGCGAAACGTTCGAGGCCTCAATTAAATAAAAAGGACGGATCAACGCGCGGAAGTTGGGACGGATATTATACCGAAACGACTCGATGGAATTGTGGAGGAATCGAAGGTTCAACGTCTTACGACACTGTTTAATATCAAGGGTCCGAGGAAACGGTTAACGGTTAGTCTTTCGATGCTGTTAGAACTTACCTGTTGTTCAAAAGAATACATTCTGTTCCTACTGGAGTATATTTCTATGGTTTTCTTACGAAAGGCACTTTTATTCGTTCGTGACTGTGATACCTTTTACTTATTTTCAAGTCATTTTCATTGTTGTATTGTTACGAGTTCTTACTTGTTCTCGCGTAACAGATATTTTACATTTTATATAGCAAAAGGATATTCTTGTTTGGAGTTAACAAGCACCAGCAGTCATATATCAGTCATGAGGTAATGTGAAACCTGATCAATTAACTATGTTATTAACCTTTTCGGTGCTCTTCGCGAGCATACTCGTCAAATTATTTTGTTCTCGTCGTGCTCAAGACGAGTTAACTCATTAACGCATTAACAATAAGCTCACGTGATTTAACTCGTCTTGAGCGCGACAGGACCAAAGTAATTTGACGAGTATACTCGCGCAGAGGACCGAAAAAATCTCGTGAAGTATTGAACTTTCGATGATCGTGTCTTAACATTTTTGTACGCGGAATGGCGAGCAGAATCGATCTGTCTAAAGAAATGTATAGTTTCATTGAGACAAAAATGTGCAAGTGCGCTTTGCATTTACACCGTTGGACCACGGACAAAAGAACTATGCCATCGAAAGATTGCCTGGCATGGGGATTCAACTTTCTCGTCTAACAATTTCTTGTATTTCCGCCCGGGAAAGAGCTACGACTTGTTCCGGTTTCTGAAATCGTCCTGTATATAGAAAAAGAAAAACTGAAGATTAACGGGTCGTTTTTAAAAGTTACGCTTCCACGCGAAGAGACGTATATTGCTGCATATCTCGGCGGAACGAGCGCAGATGTGTTCAGAAGGGGAGATTTTCTGCGGGGGCAATAAAAAAAACTCCTATCTCGATCTTTTCGAGAGCCATTGCACTCGACGAATTTGCATAACATCCGAGACATTACAAATAAACAGCCGTTCACTTATGTGCATTACATTTTACGTGTTATGCAAATCTCCGTGCCATAACTCTGAAGCACGGCCCTGGTCTACATGGCGATAGTACCTAAAATGCAACGAATAAAAAAAAAGAAAAAAAATAATAAGAAACAAAAACAACAAAGCGTACACGCGCCAGGAGACCGTAAATGTTCGACACCGCGAAACAAGCAACGAATGGTTGATTGTTTGTCGCTGAAAAGATATTCTCGAAAAGTAGTTCGCGCTAAAAATATAGAAAGGTCATCGTGCATGAATGGAAACAATGTCAACGCTATCGCGTGGAATTCAATGAATGAAAATTGCAGAGTGGAACGTATTACCTTTTCTCAAAGTTTAACGCTGAATTCCTGGGATAAAAAGCTAAGTACATAATATTTGGTTATGCTTTTCTAGGTTTGAATAGATATATTCGGATATGTATTGTCCACGAAGTTTTTAAATGGCTGATTATTTGAAAATGCGACAGTGAATGACAATTTTAAAAATACAATTTTGTCGAATTGACATTTAAACGTTATGTAAAATTTTGTAAGTTGGATTCGACAAGCCACGTATGTATAATGAAAACTTTTGAATCTTTGATTGGCTTATTCAGACATGACGAAATATCTACAAGAATACGTTTAATTAAAACGAATTGAAAAATACGCGAACGAACGAAACTGTTAATATCACAGAATCATGTTTTCTTTTTATAGGGGAAAGGTGCCAATTGTAATGAACTAACCATTCTTAGCGTTCAAAGAACTATATTTTTCTAATTTTATCGTTTGAAGATATGCGAATAATTTAATGGCGTTAGTAGCTCATTTTGTATAATTGGATCAATCCACGCTAATTAAGACATTTTTTCGAGTAACATCTTGGATTTTGATGAAAATCGGATTTACAGATGTTTACAATTCTGAGCTACCTTTTTTTTCAAAAAATGATAACTATTGAACTAAGCAATGAATGAGAATGAGCTTTCGCGTGCTTACAGTCACAACGTAAAAGTATCAAATAACGATATCACTAAAACGTTCAAATATCACTAAAGACTAGAACATATCCAAAATGTCGTAAAAGTCCAAAATGTTACTCCAAAAAGTGTCCAAATCTGTACGGAATGACTTTTATGGGGTTAAAATTATGTCCTGAAACTATTGAAGATTCGATCATTTGAAATTGATCGGATCATTTAATTCTTTAATCACACCAAATTAACGAATATCCTATCCATATTTATTTTTATTATCGCCTCACCTCGGAGATTAATTTCGTTTAGTTCCTTAATGAAAAATCCTGTCATCCATCGTTGGATGACGTAGCACCCAACGTGTTGAACTTGAAATTTGAACATTCGTGTTTGATTAGAAACCGAATTCCTAAGGCCTCCTTTGGAAAATATTTTACAAAATGAACGAAGGCTAGAATTCGCTATCCACCAATCGTGAATTAAACCATGAATCTTAGTTCTGGAAGGACCTAATCGCGTTTGCTCTGCACGAGTAAGAAATCTAGTAAACATAAACAATAACAGAACTCACCGTGCTTGATGCTGTGTCTAAATCCACGGGCGGCGTGCGCGGCGTCCAGATTCCACAGAACCAACAAGACAAGGAGGAGACGTCGAAACATTAAAAAATATCGGTGCATTCGAACGGCCATGATTCACGAGAATATCCGCAATTCGAGATATCGTTGAAACAAAGGCAACCATTCACGCACTCGCGAATCATATATCAACGGGAAAGCGAAATTCTTAAACTAGTCTTCGGTCCAGGACGATCGTGACTGACGTTTTCACGCCGATCTCACTGTTCCGGCGTTCGTTGATTCGCCACGGATCGTTCGTTCGCACTTTTATCCTCGTATCTTCTCTTTCCATCGACGTCGATATCATTCCGTGTCACGCGTGTCGATCACTCGCGCTTGAGTCGTTCGAATCGACGTTCATTTTCGCGCCACATTCGCTGCAGCAACGTTCAGCGAAAATACAGTTGCACCTTTACAACTCGATTCCCTAATAGTAAAATTGCGTTAAACACGGTTTCTCCAATTATAATATATACTAACTACAACTATCTCTAATACTCTTGCGGAAGAGTACGAATAAGAATATGTTAAATTCGTATCGATATATGTGTAAAATGGAAGTGATTGGAAGCGCTGTTTTTTAATCTAACTTCAATTAATGTTTACGGTAAACTATAGTACGTGTTTCTACTACGTGAGCTCCGAAAACATGTTAATGATATTATATAATTTATTCGAGGAAAATTCTGGTTTAACACGATTTCATACAACGTGGAACGTGTGAACCGCGTTTAAGAGCCTCGCGTATTTTTAAATAAACTAATATTACCAATTTACTATTCAATAAAGTAATATTACTAATTTACCAATTTCTGACTGACTTTACGCAACCATCATCTGTATTTAGTCTGCTTTTGTTTTCTACATACGTAGCTATATTTTAAGGAAAGTAACAAGAATGTTACTCTTCCGCAGAGAATAAAAACTATTTGATAATTTACTTCGGTTTACTTTACTTTCCGAGCGAACAGAGAGAAAATCAAGACAATTAATCACTGCACGTTGTAATCATCAGTCGCTCCTAATAATCACCTTCACACATTCGAAGCTAGACATAACGAGAGCAAAAAAGAACCAAATGAATTTTGTTGTATTAGGTTGTCACAAAAGTTTCTTTCGCTTTATTAACAATTAATACATGCACAATATTTTGTGTTTTATGTTACATTACTGAGTTGTGCACGATTCATTTTGCTCCATTACTGTTACAACATGAATATCTATGAAATTAGATTATTTATTTATTTATTTATTTATTTCAATATATACGGGCATAGCTCATTATGAAATGAATACAGTGTAGCAATTATAATAACACGATTTATATAAACACGACCACATAAAATAATTGTTTGCAACTCGCGAAACAAACTTTCGAGACGACCTAATAAATTCAATTCATTCGCCAAATGAATTTAAATTGTATATATTTTAAATACCTTCATATAAATCCCTTACTAAGCCACCATAAATATAAACCTCGTTAAGAATCTCCAAATCTTCAATATCACTTCAAATACTTTTCATCGCCGTTCGCACTTTATATTACACGAGGTTCGACCGTATTTCACGATCGGATTTATTTCACGATTACCGCGGTGAAAAAGACGCATGCGCGTGCGTGCGTACGCCCCGTCCGATTATCGAAATTCGATGACAGATCGAGTCGAGTCGAGACGAACGTTTTGAATGAGCGAGGACTCACTCGGATGTATCGTAGCCGTAGAGAACAACACAACCACGTTCACCCTTTATCCGACTGCGACATCATTCGAAGAGATGTTCGACGATGTTCGAGGTTCAAATACGTTCACGATTTTTCCACGTGCTCGGCATTCACTTGTTGCTGCGGCGACGACGAGTTTAGGATGCCCTCGCGCCGCTTTCGGAGCTGTTCTCTGCTCGTAAACAAAGACGTCTCGCCGCGTGGCGTGTCCGTTCGATTCGTTTGCCTTCTTTTTTTTTTTTTTCTTTTCTTCGTTTCGTTTCGTTCCGTAGTTCGTTTTGCACGCATTCACCGAAAACAGGTCCCCGCGAGACGACGACTGCGGCGACCGAACCGCTCCAAAAGGAAAGCGGGACAACACACGACGGAAAACACGAACGGTATGAGCGCCGCGAGCGAACTGAACCGAAGTGTCGAGCCACCACCGAGTACGACTCTTTGTCCACCCCACCCCTTACTCTATACGCTTCTCTCTCTCTTACGCTACCCTAAAATTTGACAGATAGAAGGGCTACCTGACACACACACTATTACCCACAAATAAAGGGACGATTCTAGATTTTCTACCTACTAGATAATCCCAACAATTGTCTTATTATTCTTTGAAATTAGGTGAGTTGAAAACTCTTCGATCTTTCTTTTAGTTTTAACTGGGTACTCTTTTGGTTGAAATCAAAAATAAATTTCTTTCTTCCATATCAACGAACACCCACCGTAATTAAAAGAAAAGACGCGAAATTACTCCGAAGGCAATATGTTAAGGGGGTATTCTTTCCTCGAGGTTAAAAAATACATTTTCTTTGTTTTAATCAAGAATAAAATTAGAACGCGATATAATAGCCAAATGGCAATAGATTACATTTCGCCTGCGTTTGTTTTCAAAATATTCATCTTTAATACAGAATTAGTTGGAGTAACTCACGTTCTAGCTATATCGGTATGTATATAGTTAAATATTAAACAAAGATATTCGTCTAGTATTCTGTATACCGACAAAAACAACGTTATTTTAATTTTCAAATTCTTGAGAATGTTGAAAGTTTCTCAGCAGAATTCTCGAATCGTAGGAAAATAAAGGAATTTAAGAATTTCTGGATTTCAGAAATCAGAATCACTGGTATCAAAGTGGATATGATCTGGCTATGAGATAGTTTCGTTTACATTTTCTATAGTACCGAAGGCTATCCTATGTGGTTGTATTAGCATCAGCCAATTGTGTATTGTTGTTTTTCTCACAGTGCCTCCTATTGGAAGTGATTTCCATCGGTCCTTCCTGAATCCATATATTAACTTAAAATAGCTACTCATATTTATTCGGATACAAAAGTCATAGATAAATTGCTGGTAATACAATATTCGAATGAATAATGTATAACCAGAAATTGAGAGATCAGAGGTTCGTTCAACATTAACAGATCATTTCAATTCTTGGCAAGAATTTCGGAACGAAAATGTTTCCGTATTAGTAAACGTGAGGAACTATTGACTCACAGATTATACAAATATAATATCTGATACTCAATTCTGAAGCTTGTAGAGCTACGATGTTTAAATATTCCGACTTCGTTTTTTTTTTAATTCTATCGATCAGATAATATTGTACGTACTTGTATTTCTGAGACACCCTGTGCATAGCTAACAGTATCCGTGGCCGATCAGCCGATCTTAATTTCGACGAAATTTCTCGGTTGATTATCCCAGGTAGCGCTCAAGATCGCATGATATTAGATTTTACACCGTAGCAGCGCTGGTCCTCGCGTATTTGCATTTTTAACGCCTGGTATCAGGTTACCTCTATTTCGGCTGTTTTATGGACGTGATTATTGATTTCCTTTTGCTGACAGATATATCGAGATTGTATCGTGTTGATTTGTTGTATCTGTTCATACATCACATCGCTGTTTCATTCATTTTAAACAGGGTAACTTTAACCATGCGACATATGTGTAGTAAAAGAAGCACTTTTTCGTTAGGTTCTTTTCCAACACCCTGACATTAACGTTACGTACTCATTAGGAAACTTGTGAAATTCGTATAATTGAGGCAAATTTAATTTCTAATATGCAACATCTCGAACACAATCTTTTTTTGCCATTTCAGTTTTGTATTGTACACTTTCATGTTTTTGCAATTAATGAATAAATCAATTAACGAATAAGTGAATTAATGTTGTTGATTCGACTAATCAGTGAGGTTGTCCTCAATAATGAAATGGTCGACAACGATAGTCTTGAAGTCGCAAACGTTGCACATGATAAGAGAGCTCTTAATTAAAATATATGAGTGAATCAGTTTGGCATGTCCCTGATCTTATTTTCGTTGTTACAACTTGTTGCTTATAACGTCAGGATATGTCAAATATTTCAAGCTTCTATAATTTGTTTAAATCGTAGAAATTAGAGATAGGCTTGTGGAGTAGATTTATTTGGTATGTTCAACATTACATTCCATTTGTTCGTACATTACTTCAATGTGTTTATTAATATCTTAAATCGTGTTTTACACAGAAAATCAAACCATAACTTCTGATGAGCTGCGAGCATCATACACGATTGTTGATAAAAATATGAAAATTGCTCGATTCGACATGTCTGGATATCATCCCGACTGTTATGACTCCTAGTTATGTTATGACTCCTCAGCTTAAGTTTGTGAATATTTTTAAACAATAATGATTAGGAACGAGTCTGTGACGCAAATGAACTTTATGTATATTTCATATTAGATTTCATTTATATCTGAAATTTTATTGCATATACAATAAAATGACAAAACAAACCATTCCTTCACATTTACGTACATTAATTCTTACATAATTTTTACATACCCCTCATCGTTCGTTCCATCTGCGTTGCTTCTCATACCTGAAAGGTGAGGAAGGTAAAAAAAAAAAAAAAATACTAATGTATAGATTTTTAAGCTTTTTTTTACTAAAGAAACATACTTCAATAACGAACACACACGGACAAATCAGTGGTCGAACTAAACCATACAAGATTAGGTACTTTTCTATTTCTTCTTTGCCTCTAGAAGGTTACAATGCTTTGGTTATCTTTTTTTTTTTTTTGGTTTTAGGTATATAGGATACTTATGGGTATAATTAGTGTTCTTTCTTGTCGTTTCTTTTTTATCATCATTTTAGCACTGAAATTACCAAGCGGCTCAAAGTTTCCAATTCGCTCTTAATCGTCACGGCTGCTCGATCGCGTGATCGATCTGACACGTAGGACTACTATCGTTATACAATAATTACTATTACTATCGACTCGCTTTCGACGAAATTCCGACCGTGATCACGCGCATCAAGGAGCTATCTATTGCTTCGCATTTTAAAGTTAAACGTACAACGCGCCCGCACAAAATTTCCATGTCGTCTTATTACAACGACATTACACCGACAAATTCACAGTTTGAGAAAGCGACCAACGAACTCTTGCATTCTTTGCCGAGCATAGAAAGAATTGGTCAAGAGGTTCTCTCTCTCTCTCTCTCTCTCTCTCTCTCTCTCTCTCTCTCTCTCTCTCTCTCTCTC
>NW_026534348.1:7394370-7410504 GCF_026225885.1 Hylaeus anthracinus | reverse complement strand
CTCTCTCTCTCTCTCTCTCTCTCTCTCTCTCTCTCTCTCTCTCTCTCACGCACGCACACGCACACAAAATCTCTCATTTTCTTTCACTCTCTTGATATCCTCGAAGGGATTCGTAATTAACGGCTGACGAAAAATAATATGAAAATGCGAGTGTCGCATCACTCTTCATCGCAGTTCGGTGGTCTACCATTAATTATTACACGCGATACGCGCCGACAGGTATTGATATGGCGTTTCGATATTGTTGCAAACACGCACGTACTTAGAAGTTAACGTACAACGCTTTGAATCGCGAGACATGTCCAGAAGTTCCAGGACCGAATTAACGATTGTATCTTTGGAGTACCAGAGATTTAACAAGACTTTTACCTATTCGTTGTTAAATATTTAATTCTGTAATTCGAACAAATTAATGCGTGCACGTCAGAAGCTACAATTCCAGAGACTGGCACGAATTTTAATCGACAAATAACGTTTGTTCGAATAAACAAATTGATTTTCGATTCCACGAATAACGAACAAAGAATCCATTCGTTGTTCGATAGTTTCTTAGTCTTTATTTCAATCATTGAGACAAGTATTCTGTCTATCTCTGTACAACCCAGGTACTCTCCCATCAGTACGTCTAATGGAGAACCCTCGAATTACAGATCGTAATATTCACAGGAAATGAAATCAACTGGTTCGATTTAATCCATAATAAAATTATTTCCGTACATCGGAAGCTTAACTTTTTGAACGAAATTTTATTCCATCGATTTTCCTGTTGAAACACGTAATTGTAAATTATGTTTCGCAGCTTTGTTTCTCCGTAACTTTCTTTTCGTTCTGAAAACATTATCGACAGGTCCGGAGTGTTCGTAAACCAAGGGATTGCGAAACTTTAATTCGGCCCTGGTAACGTCCATGGCTTTTCATTCTCTTCCATTTACATTAACACGTGGACAGTTTCGTCGGCAGCGATGTCACCGTGGCACGACGTCAAATAGAAGGTTTTAATCCTTAACAAAATGTCGCGTGCCCACTGGCAGTTCTGCGCGATTCTGTTTCGCGTATTCCAAGCGATAAATCGTGTTTTCTCTTTTTTCGAGCCTGACATTTCACGATACGCAGCCCGACGTTCCATCCAGTTTGTACGAACGCGATACATTCGTTGAAAAATCATTTTGATATGTAAGCAGAGTTTGGAAGGATATGTACAGTGACGAACAAAATTAGTGGCGCTGCCAGGAATAGTAAAATTACATCCAAATTGGAAAAAGTACGATCGTTCTCCTAATTTTTTGGGGGGAAAATATAAGCAAGGGCTATGATTGAAATATACTATGGGCAATGAATGGTAAACGACTCTGTAATAAAATGGATACAGTATATAAACATGAATTCAGAACTGTTTTTCATTGAATAATAGTATATTCTATTGCGTTTTTTTTTTTTAATAATTCTTAACTACCATCACGTCTGTCGTTTATTATAATTTCCCATTGTCGTTGTCCTTCATTTGTTACGTTTGACAGAGAGGAGTAAGAAACTGTAGAAATGAGATTTATTGGAACTTGTTGGAAGAGGAAGAAAAACTTTGGAAAATAATGAACGTATTAATAGCTAACATTTACGTTATAAAGTCGTAAGTGTGCCGATATCTTGTTCAAATGAAAACGGTTCCGAATACATATATTGTAAGATATGTTTTTATTACACAGCTACTTTACAAACATTGCTTATCGTATATTTAAAACATAGACTCTAGACTTTACTTTCTAAATTGAATCACTCGGAAAACTCCGGAAAGCTCCGTCTACAAATAATTCTTCGACAAACTTTTGGCCGTACCAGGCATCTGTTCGTCACATTAAATCGATTAGAATCAACGACCGAAGGTTTCTAGTAGACGATGGAATTCTCGGAATTCCTTAATCTGTTAAACTCTTTAATACGTTGTAATATTTAATCGAGTTTCCAAACGTGCGCGAACTGCGTCGCATTCTTCCCGTTAACGCCGCGAGAAGAATTGATATCTAGCCTTATGAAACGATTTACACTGAAAGCGGGTTACGCGGTACAGGGTGACGACCTCTGGTGGATCAAAGGACGCAATACGAATCTCTTTCACGGTAACACGGAAATCGCATGGAAACGACAGGGAAGATACTCTTGCGACCATAAACACGCCTCTATTAACGTTTCGATCTAACGGATGAAAATCACCTTCAGAATATTGCTAAACAAGCATTCAGCTCGTCCCGAATTCTACGACTCATTTTTGTTTTTAGAGTAATATCCTGAAATGTTAATAAAGGTCTGTTTAACACGTCGACCTTCGCTGGGATGGCAGGGCTCTTCACTGAAGAAGTAAGCAAATTAATTCCGAAGGCGAGGGGCGTCGAAGAAAATAAATTGGAATAGGATTCGCAAAGTTCGTTAGTTTCCAATTATGTCCAGTACTGCAGTAAACGTGTTAAGACGGCAAAATTATCTTCCTTGCTATTTTTGTACATACGCGATCATCTTTATTTATAATCTCATGGAGAATCTTTCGTAGAGGACGATCGATCCTGGCGAGTGGAACGAGCATTCGAAATCGTAAACAATATCGACATTTTTACACTTAACGGGTAAACACGTCTCCCGTATGCCCGTTCCAAGGCGCAAGGATCGCTAGTGTCGTCTTCGACTTTTACTCCATGCTCGGTTTTTTTTTTTATTCCAAGTCGGTTCGCAGCCGAGCCGGAAAAGGAAATCTGGCTGGAATCTGGTTATCGCCGTTTCTCACTTACCCGGGAAATAATACGTTTTATCGTTGCTCTCATAAGGGAAAGACTCAACCTGTCCCCCTCCATTACATTGTGCATTTCTAGAATGGTAGAATATACAGGACCTCTGTTGGAACGCTTTGAACGTTACGTAGATACTCGATAAGTACGAAGATACGTATAAGTAATTATAGTTCAATATACCTTGGGTTGTACAGTAGCGACCATAGAAATTGCATCGCTTTAAAAATGTCGGTGCTTCGGTTTAACTCTTGAATGAATAGTAATCGTATATATCATTGGGCGTTAGACAAAAGATAATTTTGTTATAGCGAAACAATTTAGCGTAGCTACCACGTTTGTAACGTATTTACGTATATGATTATATTCTTAAGGAGTGGTAATTTCTATAGCCGTTACTTGTATGTTTACAGATTGTTTACTGTAAATGGAGATTATGTAGCTTAACCTTGTTTCGCCAGTGAATGAGAATGTTGTTTGTTTGCAAACCATTCACACCGTCTAGTGCTTGTTTATTTCTTCTATTTTGGTTTGTTGAAAATATCTTTATACGTATTTTGTTTCGAAAACTATATACAATTTTATAATTTCTGATATATTTCTTAATCTGTAAGATATATTTGAGCTTCTCGAAAGCCGAACTGATCAATTCCGTGAAATAAAATTTCAAACAAATTTAATTATCTATACATCAACAATCGAGTGCCCACATTTCATTTTTCTCACAAGTAATGTTGCTCCCTATTTTTAGAACCGCCAATGGAGAAACAATAAAACACGAGAGATACATGTACACTGCCGACTGCTACAGAATATACGCTGCACTTCTTCGAGCACTTCTTCGAGTGCGCACACAATGGACTCGTGCGTTTCAGAATAGTGATTCAGACTTTATTTACCGGTAAAATATATATCTACAAGACAATTAATCAAATACTTTCTTATAATCGATAAGATTCTTAGGATTATGTTTTTCGATTTAAATTAACTTTGAAAATAATTAAACTTGGAAGCGTTGTATTACAAAATAATATATATAAAATTTACATCACCTTCGATGTACTTCTGATTACAGTAGTTCGTTATGGAACTTCCAGATAGTATTAAAAACTCTTACGGTTAATTGGCCGGTAATTTACCACCTGTAAAATCGAATTACTAGTCTAGAACGTGTAGCAGTCAACGGCGTACGCCCGCTGCGATACTCTTCTGCGCAGGTGTACTAGTTGTACGTAATCTTTCCTCCGCTAGCAGCGCTAGGAGAGCAATCGCTTATAAGTCCCAACCGTCAACCATCGTCCTGAAAAAGCACATTAACGCTAAAGTGATACAGATTGCGTCTTTCCCTCGTCAGTCGCTTTACGTTCATCGCGAATCCATTGATAACGTTCATACGCGAACAGGCCTACCGCGAGAAATACGTTGTTCGTTTTCCAAGCTTCTTTCTGCTCTCCTTCTTTCGAATTCACACCGGCGCACATAATACACACACATACAGACATGTTACACACATACGCACAGATTTAGCTAACTCTCGCGTATAGTGGTACATCGTAACGGAACGAATCCTCTGCAACGGCTATAGATACGAACTATGTAGTACGTTTAAGAGCGTAATGTGTACGTCGAGTACGCGTGTAGTCTCGGTTGTTTCGAAGAGCGCGTATCTAGTACGTACGCAGTTCAATATACAGTACACGATAAGAATAACATCATACAGTCGTACGTAATCATAGTAGTAAAAAGTAAAAACAGTATGAAAAATTATTGTATTGTTTCCCGTTACTTATCGTTAGGTCGTAGCCCACGCTGTCGGTGTCCCAAACACGAGTTCCATTTCTTTCGAAGGGCGACATTCTGTCGACGGACAGTTGATAATAAGCGTGAAATATTCGTTTTACTTTGTTTGTTCAACAAGACTTATTGTTTGTCCTTTAACGATACGATCGAATAACGAACGTTACGTCGAGAACGGCGCGAGACTAGCTCGCTGAACACGGGATACCATTTTTTATCTATCATTCTCGCGTAGAAGACCTCAAATCTCGTGTTCGGTCGGCCTCAAGTACGGAACAACCAGTTATAAGTACAAATTGTTCAGAATATCGCATTACACGTACAATGACGTCTGCGGTGGTCGATGCTATGTCGCGATGACGATATGACGATGCTGTATATGACTAGGTACAATGTGTGTGACGAATGATGTTGGTTTTAAGGTAATCACAAGGCGATCGTAAGGTGATTACAAAGTAACCACGTGTCAATCACAAGACAATTAGAAAGTGGTCGCAAAGTAATCTGAAATAGTTTCACGAAGTGATCACAACACAGAATTCCTCGGCTCTGTCCAGAGTCTGGACGATCGAACGCGCAGAAGTCTCCGAGTAGAGCCGGAAATCTGTTTTCATGAGTCGATTTTCCATGATTGAAGGGTAAACGTTCGAAATTTTTGATTACATTTAAAGAGTAGAAATATCAGACGAGTTGTCCAGTAAAACGTTTTTAAAACATTTATCTATTTAGGTATACGTTATTCAGGTCCACCATTGTATTTGGATTTTCGCAAACGTAAGAGTGAAAGTTTGCAATCGTAGCCGCCTAGACTCCTTTCGTTAAACACGAAAAATTGTTCGGACGAGGATAGGACAATCGATGAGAATGATAACGTTTTACGATGTGAGTATTACCGTAACCCCGATTACCATAGAATAACAGTGATGCTGCGTTAACGATGGATGGTGCTAGTTTCGGATAAAGTTTCCTTTTTTTTTTTTTTTTTGTGCAAAAATGATCGTTTTGAAACATGGATTATTATTGTCCGTTTAGTCTTTCCTTAAAGAAATAAATATCAGATGTTACCCCAGCTCGCGAATTATATACGCCTTTTGCTCCACTTTGACCGGCTCGTTTCGTCATGCGTGTACACGACCGTCGTTAAAGACAGCCTGATCGGTCCGACGATACGACGAACGACCGTCGCAAAACAAAATGACGACCAATCGTCCATTTCGATAGTCGATTTCCCTTCCAGAACGCGCGGATGGTACTCGAACGTATTGCTACAGAAGGATAACTAATTGCACGAATTGTTACCGATCCGCGAAACGTGGGAAGGTTTTTCTAAATCGATATCAACGTACGCGTTCATGCCAAGCTACTATCTGTGGCTTTGGTTTCGCGTTCTTGATAAAATTACCTTTATTTAAAATTTCTTAAACACGCTCGTACACGCGGATCAGGGATTAAACGCTTCGAAAATATTTTTGCAGTCCTCCACCTCGACGCGTTCGCGCTTTTCTTTTTAAATCCCTTAATGTATACTACGCGTTCGAAACGAGTACCGTGAAATGGGGTTACTTTGTATCCATGACGATATCTTTCCATTAACCTTAATGTGGTGTAGCAATAGTTTTCCTCGAAGCCAGATATTGTGCTACTGTTTCCAGCGATCAATCGAACGGATCGATATTTTTTTAAAGTACGGAGCAGACACTCTACACGCGCAGACTCCATTTGACGGTACTTCAAAGTATCGTTACTCTAACGTTAATTATATTCCAACGTTATTTACTGATAGTCGAGTGCAGCACCTCGATAGCGTTCATGTCAAGCGCTTTTGTTCATTTACAGACAAGCAACGATTGTTATTCAACAGCGTGCAACATTCTCGAATCAATCGTAACGAAACGTATCATGTGTGCAAGCCTGATTGTTGCGCAGATTACTGTCTACCCGGCGATCGGTATATATAGATTCCTGAATAACCCACCGAGTAAAGCGTACAGAAATCATTTTTACCAACTAGCTTCGGACACCACTCGTTCGACTTCAAGCAATCGCGATTATACATGTACTTCTCGTCTTGTCGACTGGAGAAAAACGATCGAACAAACATTTATTGCATTCATTACACACCGAAATCGAGAAAGAAATTGAAGACGAAAATCGAGAGCGATACGACATTTTGGTCCTGTCGATAAATTCTCATCCGACGTGGTCGCCTTTAAGATTTCTTGGGCGCGCCGCAAATTCGTGGCGTGCAATAATTTAAAAGCGTTGAGATACCAACGCCTCTTTAAACTCGAATTCTTAACGCGATTCAATTATGAAAGCAGTTTTACTATCATCACAATATCGACTGCTGTATAATCGAAATTGCGACTCGACTATAATTAATACTAAATGTTCGAATTAAAAGGGCGTTCATATTAACAGAACGCTGAGTACTCGTTTTACGAGTTTCGCGCAATTCTCGACCAAAAATTTCATTCTCTAAGATCATAATTTTCTACGTTACGTAGAAACAATTACGTTCTTTCGTATTTTCGTTCATAAAGAATTGATAAACCATCTATTAAGTATCATCGATAGGCTTCCCAAGTCGAGTTCTTCGCTTTCGCGGTTACCTCGTGTCTTTTCTTCGAATAATCTAAGGTCACGTTACATTATTATACGATAACAAGTTACCTATATTCGCAGCAACCAATTTATCCTAAAGAGTTTTAACGTTTCTTTGTTTTGATAGGTTAGAAATTTTACTAATATATATACTCAGCATAGAAGTCTCGCGCAGTCTTTTTCACACTTTCAGCCAGGGTGTCTTGTTAGAAGAATGGAAATGTATCACTAACATAACGATAAAAATGTAAATGTATGTTCTTTATATTACAAGGAGTTGCAAAGCATAATTGCTTTCATTATGTGTTACCTAACACTCAAATTGAAAGTAACATTGCATATTTGTACATTCATTCTGTATGCTAGATATGTATAAAAAATAATGTACAAATAGGAAAAATAAACATTCTATTTAATAGAATATTTATAATAAAAAATAGAAACAAATTTCGAAATTTGGAGAACAGAAGAAAAGCATTTAAAACGTAAAACGAAGTTAGCTTTACCTACCGATTTATAATTATTCTATTTTACTAATTGGTCAAAGAAGCTCGAATTGATTACAAATTAATTATACCACAAGCAAGAACATTTCATACAAGGATATTTCAAAGATAATCATGAAAATAGATTTCCATTCTTCTAATTTGACCCAGACAAATATTCTGAGAGTGAATTTTAGTAAACGACGGAATAAAGCAAGCTAAAAGTATGCGAAAAAGTGGACTTAATCTATCTTGAAAATACATTCAGAGAAAAGTTACCGGTCTCAAAAATTGAATTCACAGCATTCCAGATAAAATTTCAAAATTTTTTCTTTAAAACGAACAATCGCCGCAGAATTCATTTTAACGTCCAATTGTCACAATCTAACTGTAAATTTTATTATTTTATTTGATAATAATTTGTGAAGTTTTATATATAGCACTGGTAGGCGTCTGTTACTCGAGAAATTGCAATAAAATTGCATTTAGTAATTAATATGTTAAATGTCCAATTCGTTTCTTGAAAAAATTGTATAGAATGAAATCAAAATTGTTATTTAAACACGTATCTCATTTATTTAAAAAGAGTTCATTATAAGAGTGCTTAAAATTTTGGAAATATTAATGATAAGACATTGAAACAATTTTTTAGATAAATTGTTTCATCCATTTCAACGAATAACCAACAAAAATCGAATTTGGTGAAAATTTAGCCTACCTTAAAAATTTTTTAAATTATTACTATTATGTAATAGTTATACTTTAATATTGTAAGTGATATTAAAAAACGTTCACTGACTACTACAAGTATCATTTTCATTCGCATTTAATTTACAGTCCAGAATACTACTTAGGCCAATATTACTACTGTCATAAGTATCGTACAATAACGTTAATATCTTGATTTTTATTTGTCGCGATATAACCTTCCCATTTTGTCATCTTTTTATCGAAGTTAATAAAAATAGTGCTTCTACCAGTCGTTGAAGTCGTCGTGGAATTTTGTTCAATACTATGAAAACATAATCGCGTAATCATATATATAAAAACTTCAAGATGAGTTCGACTTTTGAAGTAAAGGAATTATTTTTGCGATTCTCGTTACTCTCATTCGTCGATCGATCAGAGCTCAAGTTTCACGCGTCACTTTTCTTTATTACCTTGTCGCAGGTGCCACAATAATCGTGCAGACTATTACTATGAATAATAACTGTTACTATGAACGCTCCATATATCAAGTGCGTACCACCCCCAGTCGTTTCGAGATAAATTATTTATTTATGCGCACCTCTCAAGCCTTCGTGTTTCAGATTAAATCTTTCTAAATGCGCGCATAACAAAGACCCAATGAGTCAACAACCCTTCATTTTCCATAATATGGCTGGAAGTAAGTGGTTCTAATAGTTGTTAGCTACCAGCAGCATGTGACTGTCGCAGATAAAAGGAAAATGCGCACGACTGGAAACCGTGAATAATAACGAATTGTTTCAATTGATATGAAACAGTAAAACGTGACAAATTAAATGTCTGCTTATCGTTGTCCACGGAATATTCTTATCTTTATGCGAGATAGAATTACTTTATTTCCTATAAAGATCTTAATGTAGCGATTGCATTCTATTTATTTTGAAATTATCCGAGCACAATAGAAATTTCCTTCGCTGTAAATTCAAATTTCTGAGACAGTTCGAGATTAAAATCAAAGATTCAAAATAAGCTTTTAAATTTTGAAAAAAGCCAATCCTTTTCATTGACTTCGAAACAAAATTTTCCAACAAAATTTCGGAAACGAAAGAACACGATTACCGTTAACGAATTCTTTTCTGAAGAAGAAGAGTCAAGAACAGAATTCGAATGTCACCTTTGTTTAAAGCACGGGCTGATGATGACTCCTTTATAACATGCAACTAAACCACTTCCCTGGCATGTTCTTAAACAGTCTAACGTAATTAATGCATTAGGTGATTAATTATTTCTTCATTAAGATGAACGTTCATCATTTGTAAACCTCACGTGACATTCAAGTTAATTTTAAATATAAGTAAACAACATTTCTCTGAATAGTCTATGAATTGGAAAAGGAACTATCTCTAGTTTTTGTAGTCTTATACTACGTTTGCCAAATTTACTGGTGCCATTTTTACTGACGTTAATTAAGAAGAAATTTTGTCAAAAAAGAAGAAACTATCTCTAGGTTTTGTAGTTTTGTACCACGTTTTCTTAAATGGATATATAGTGCGTTTGGTTAATTTCAGAAATACTTGTTTCACCAAACCGTCCGCATACGATGCAATACAAATCTGAATGATGATTTAAACTCGTTATCCACCTTAGTGTCATGTGTTGACAAATTTAAGAAACATTCAAAAGATCAAAATAAAGAACGTCACGAATTTGAATAAAAGAAACTGGTCAGGGAAGCGGTTAACTTTTGACTAATATCACCTTACGTCCATTTCTCTACTTCATTTCCACCATGGCAGTTTAATCTAGCTTCCGTGTGTCCGAATCCAACTAATCGGAATTTCTTACCTAACTCGCTTAGCCTAATCGCGGCCGTGGGGCCACAAAGGACTGCGAATTCATCCACTCGCGTCATTCTTGCTCGACATACACCCCTTTATTCCATTCTGCACACACTCCGTTCCCATCCTCTCTAATTCTCTCTTGCTCTCTTCAATTATTTACGCGCCTTCTTCACTTTTCGATTCGTCCCCCTTTCCTGGCAATTGACATTGTAATCGTGCTTCTGAACCTCATCGAGCTTACCAGCTGAGAAAGTGCCAAAAGAGTCACATTGGCAACAACAAATAGCGACTACTTTGTTAGTAACTTCTGTTCGACATTATCAGGATTATGCCGCGTGTTAGCATCTATTAGGATCATTGAATTAAATCGACTGAATATTTTTTAATTTGCTTTCAATAGTTTCTGGCAATAGAAGAAAAAAGAACGATCTTCCGAGCGATGAAAATAGCATTTCGACCAATCGAATTATGATCTACTTTGAGTCGAATCTAAATTGTATCCACTTATTTGACCGAACTTCTTTCACTTTATATCTGTATTATTACGTCACAAGTTTCGTAGTAATATGTGCGGCCAAATTATTAAATAGACACAGTGAAGGAACAAGAACGTTCTCAAGAGTGAGAAATATTTCTTGGGTATCTGATAATAACAAAGTCGAACGCTATAGTTACACAATGTATCGATTTTTAAACTATTAGAACGTCACTTTCGATCACGCGATAATTGGAAACTTCGTAATTCGTAGATTGTTTTTGTTTGACGCTGGCATAATCCTGTCTACCTTCAACCTTTTGTAACTTCCCGTCTCGAAGACTTGCTTAAAAAATATTTCCCTCCTTTCGCTTTATTTGATTTCTCGTAGATCTTGGTTACTGGTTGCAGCAAACGCAAACTGGCAATCTTGTTCGATGATTTATATATCTGCAGTGGGATGAATTGCGTGCTAAAGTCGACGGTTGAAAACTTCATTTTATTTTTTATGTACACACACACACGCCCATGCACGCGCACGCATACACCCACAATTCCTCTGTTTTACTCACTTCCGTGCTCATCCTTTTTCGACATCTTTCTCTCGCGGTTATATCTGTTAGAACTATATATGCTTCTTTTTTTATTTTTTATTGTATTTGTAATCTATGAAGACGGCACAAAGCTGAACGGCTAGTAGATACAAATATGGTACATGTACACAAGTACGATCTCTGACGCTTGCATTTCACTCCGCTGCATTATATGTATATATATATATATATATAAAAAAAAAAAAAGGAGAGTAAAAATTGAACAAAACAAAGATGCTCTGTATCATTTACGTTTTCAGTCCAGATACGTTCTCACGATGAACTTTATTTATTGTCCCTGTTGAAGGCAGTGCAAGGATTTCATGGTGCAGCGTAAAAGTAGTTTTTAAAAAACACTATAAACAATGGTACAGTATGTAACCGACTAGAGATCAAGTCGATGATTAAGTTGTTACTAGTTTATCGTCGTCGGATTACAGATTAAATTTTTCAATGGATCTCTCACGTAATTCGTTTCTCCAATTACTTCGAGTTGTATCAAAAATTGTGCGATTAATTTACACTTGTGCAGTAACTTAAAGAGTTAGGATTTAATTCAACCGAGAATACTAAATTGTCAAGAATGTAATGTTATCGCGTTTGTAAAAATAATCGAACGTTAATATTCGAGTATAAATGTGATTCAGCGGACGTTCATTTAGATCGTTGTACAATTAATTGTACAATTATTAATCGTATTATTAGCGTTTGTATCGATGACAGTAATTTTTTTTGTATTATTTTATTTTATTTTATTTTATTTTTTTTTTTTTTTTGCTAAATACATGATGTAGCGATTGTCAGTTCAAATATTCACGCGAGGAAGTTCCCTATTCGATAGTGTGTAATGTTCAATTTGCATAGCACAAAATGAATCGAATTAATTTTTTTTTTTTTGTCTAAATATCGAAGTCACACCAATTGCGATAAATCTCTCATATATGCGACATTAATTTCCTGACAACTTAATACAGCCACACAGCGATACAAATAACCATGATAATTGTAACACGATACGAATCACAATATTTAATATGTATATATCAGAGTCGATAAACGTTGTTCTCGCAAACCTGAGATTTCATAGATTGCGTCAATTTTACTGGCTACCGTTTCGTCAATACATCTCATCAATACATATTCAATGTTTTT
Source organism: Hylaeus anthracinus (assembly GCF_026225885.1). NCBI lineage: Eukaryota > Metazoa > Arthropoda > Insecta > Hymenoptera > Colletidae > Hylaeus > Hylaeus anthracinus. The sequence continues at coordinate 7,398,096 of NW_026534348.1, read as the reverse complement.
CAATACGTTGAAACGTTGCAAGGATAGGTTCAATGATACGAATTCTAAATCATGAGATCTTCGTGTAAGGATTCTAAATTGCGAAGATAGAGCACCTGCTCTGTGGGTATTGTAAGCTATTGTCGTAAACCCGATTGGATACCTCGCGTATATAAAAATCGTCCAAGAGTTCAGAAACACCCAATAGGTTAAAATAAAAAATATCACAGATTTCGTTGACATCCCCCATGCTTTCTTTTTTTCGTTGGGATCCGCTATAGACACCATCGGATACTTCACTTCTAATAAAATCACATGATCGTCCAAGGGTTAAGAAACACCCTACACGATAACCAAAAAACTGTAATAAATTCCACCGATATTCCTCATACTAGCGCAACGTTTATCGACTTCCGTGTTTATCTGATGTAATTCGCTACGATTCACGGGTCACCGACACCGCGAGAAGTACTAACAGTCTTGTCGCAAACACCTTCGTCAAGGTGCGTTTCCGATTCTCGTTATCGTCACGTTTGTCTACGGGCAAGCTAAAAATACCGTAGGAACTAGGATAATCATCGTTAGATCAATCGATTTCGCGAAACCAATAGAACAGTCGCAGCGAACGCTGCATACGCGCGACGATGACATTCGCGTCGCGAAGCCCGTTCCAGGCTACGCGCGAACAATAATAAACCTTAAGCGATAATCATCTTTCAGTCCTTAGATTTTCATGTTCATTTTTGTTTTTTTTTTTCTTTTTGTTTTTGCTTCTTCCTTTAGTTGATTCGGTGGAGTGAAACGCTAGCATACAGGATTTCATCAATTTCTCTTTCCTCGTATCCGTAACTCCCTTTCCCTCTATACTAATTCCAACGACGGCCTCTGCTTGCGATTTTTTTTGTTCTGCGACACTCACGCGTCAACGCAATTTACATACACACACTACGCGACACGTCACGTATACACGTACTGCACCCGCATGCATACACGTGTCTCACAGTAACGATTTTCTGTGAAACGTTTCAGCCTTTCCTCGATCAATATCACCGATGTAATTCATCTTTTACCGCTTGCACGCGGCGAACTTCGACTTCGGGTTGTTGGCGTGTCTTGTTGTTCGCTGTGGAATGCTACTCTAACAGTCGTCGACTTTTCGTCGTCGATGCAGTCCGGATAACGGATTACGCGCTACAGGATACTGTGGGTGTAGAATGTATTCGTATACCGATCGATTTCCCAAAAAAAACTTTTGTGCGAAATTGTAGCTTGTTAACCTTTCATTTTATAATCGATGATATTCTACATACTCTCGGAAATCTCTAGAATAGATGTAGTCCAAACAACAATTATTGGTTTATATAATTTGCGAAATTAACGAGTATGGGACACGAGTAAAGTGTGAACACGAAAGAATGGTTTATTAACAAATGTTATTTTACGATAGAAAGGCTAAGGCTGAACCTGGCGCGAAACCCTTTACTTGTTGTCGGCGTTGCCGTATTACATTTATTACACAAGAAAATACGAAAAATCGACAGAAATATAGAAGCGATAAGTATTCTTTATGGAATAGTTGGTATTCCTTACAGAAGCAATGAGTATTACGACGGACTATTTACAGTAGAGTTTGTAACACGAACTTAAATTAGTTTACTGCTTCATGCGAATTAGAAAACATTAAAATTTCCAGTAAAAAAGTGTTAAAAAATGCTCTGATAGAGATTAATTCAGTTAACTTAGTGCCTAGAAGAGTTGCAACAATTATAAAATCAAAAGGAAATCCTACCAAGTGTTGATTATTTATAAATTAACGTAAATTTCGTTTTTCTTACGATGTTTTAAAAATTTAATAATTGCACGGATTCTTATTGCTTCTATAGTTTTATCGATTTATTGCTTTCTCTTGGTTAATTTGCAACTTATACGAGTAACTAATTTTTTGTTCCACTGTAACTATTCCAGAGATTTACGAGAATGTGTAGAATACCATCGATAATAAAAATGGAGTTAATAAGTTACGAATTTCATATAGTTTTGTTGGAAAGTGATCGGTGTATGAGTACTTTCTAGTCCCGCTGTATATCTCACGTTGACGATTGAAGAGTAGTGCCTCTGGAATGTAAACGACATCGATCGCTGTTCTTTTACTTAAATAGGTAACTGCTTTTATATCCAGCGTGAGAGAATAGAACGAGAAAAATAGACGCGTGACGGAACAAGTTGTCAGAGTTTTATGAACATCAGAAGATTAAGGCCGAACATTATATGCTTCAGCAAAAGCTCTTAATTTTTAAAAATGTCCATTCAAGCACAGCGATCAATGTTACACATCTGAAATCTGTGTGGTGCAATCAAACTAAAGAATGCCATTTAATCATTTTTAGACACTCAACGTGTCTAGCATAGAGTTCAGTCCCTGACGATTGGATCTTTCAATGACCGTAATTATCTTTCTCCAATGGTCGCGCCATTATCAAACCTTTGGAGCACGATCCTCTAAACCAAATACCGTCCGCGGAGACGTAAATTTCCAGCTGGCTGGTAAACACAAAAACTCCAAGGCAAACGTTCAGCCTGATCCGTGTAAAACAAGGAATCATGGTTCACGTTGGTCAGAGACCAACACGCCCAGCGGTGTCGCGAAATTTCCGCGCAGCGCTAAAAGCCTGCAAACACTCCTGAACACTCCCCCGGCGATCGTTTCATAGAACATGTACCGCGAGAACACACCTGGCTCACGTGACTAGATTACATAACCGAAAAAAAAAAAAAAAGAAAAAAATTATTACGCGCACGTGCACCACGAGACCGAATCTCGTGGTTGTCACCTGTGCGTGCATCGATGACTCTTTTCTCCGCCCCCCCCCCCCCCCCCCCTAAACTGGCTCACACCAGGCAACGCTCCATCTTTCTCTCCCGCATACACGCGCACACCCACGCACACCCACACGAATATAGTCACGCTGCAACGAAATTTTGTCCAATTATCCGTCGGATCACGTGTCTACGCCTCGCATCACGTTAACGCCATCCTCTCTCACCCCTGCCCTTCCGTCCACCGTCCACCCACGACTCGTCTCGTCACACCGAGACCGAGCATCGAATCGAATTTGTGGGTGCAAACCCGGAACGTTAGATCCTGGGCGCAAATTCGATCGACGAATTCGCTTTTTCTTTTCTTTTTTTTTTTTTTTTTCTAGCTGGCAAATGTTTAGAGACCTACGTGACAGACGCGTCGTCCGTTGATCGTCGTCGCTGGCTGGAGGACGCTTCGAGTCGACGTCGCGCGGTCTGCCCGACGCCGACGCCTTTCTTCGTTTCGGCGGCCTCCTAGCCGACGGTAACCGCTCGCTGATCCGTTCCGTGGAGGGAAAATAAAGGGTGGCTGGGGAATTGCGTTGCGCGTTCTGACCGCGCGCGAAGATGTTCGCCGGTAACACGCGACCGATGTCGATAGGAACGAAGCGACGCATGGCGTCGTCACGTCCCCTGTAAGGGCGGTGAGGGCACCACCGCTCCGATTCACCCTGCGGGCTCTGGTCCAGGCCTGCCTCTGTCAAGCACAATAACGAACAGGGTCAATCGCGAGACCATACCCTCCTGCTCTAGAGCGCTGTTGCCTTTTCAAGATTTTACCGTAGGGCAATTAGGTTTCGAGCGGAGTGCAAGTGTATCGAAACTGTTCCCTAACGCGTTCAAAGACCGCCAAACTGGGTACCATCTTCTTTTCAACGCGATTGTCGA
>NW_026534348.1:7328113-7394360 GCF_026225885.1 Hylaeus anthracinus | reverse complement strand
TTTGTTTGGTAGAATTAGTGTAATAGAGCAAGTGTACGGAAACTATTGTAATGTTCAATGCTTGTGTATCGAAACTGTTGCCTACCGCGTTTAAAGACCACCAAATTGAGTACCATCTTCTTTTCAACGCGATTGTCAAGGTCACAATGATGGCAATAATTTTTATTGCGAAGGACAAAAGCGCAAATCATTAGAAAATTGTGTCTATAGTTTTTGAAGACTTACCTACACAAACCATTCATCCTTTTGGCTGGAGGAGATGTCGCTAAAACAAATTGTCAATCATTATTATTAGAGTGACGAATTCCATCATTATTAATAGAATTGAACATAAATGGAAGATTAATAGAACATATGTTATGAATATAATTAATTTTTTGGAAAAAGTAATTCTTTTTTTAAATAATTTTTGAAAAAAAAGTATAAGCGACTTCCAAAAAATATTAAAATTGCAGTAAAAAGTACGAAATAATTTCTATTTCCTTCATATTAAATTATAAGAAATAACCTTTTCGGAGGCGGCGTAAAATAAATAATTTTTAATGCCTGCTTAAATTCGTCTTCGGTGGGACGGCAATGTTGCATGCACTTAATGTATATACTATCTACACGGAAATACTATCTGAGTAGGTGTGAGGTATTTCTTCGCAATAAAGTGCAATAAAGTGGTAAAAAGTGGAAGTAGGTCGAATGTCTTTTCAAGCTTTTAAGAGGCAACGAAGCCCTACCAGATGCAAGAAAATTCAATCCGATTGTTCAATCCGTTACGGAATAAGAAGCGATACAACATTTTTCGGTTTTTTGACAAAAGAACGAGTAAAAAATGAAAAATCTCAAAATGTCGAAGTAACGGGACCAATCGAGGGACATGCTCTACAAGATGCAAGAGGTTTCATCTCGATCGGTCAAACCGTGTGAGCGTACGAAGGTAACATAAAAAAAAAAAAGAAAAAAAAAAAAGAAAATCCACACACACATGTCGAATTGAGTAACCTGTTCGTTTTCGAAGTCGGTTAATAAGAGAGATAATTACCTATCGGAACCGTGGCTCCTCACTTTGCCTGGCAGTAGAGGCGGACCCGGGCCGCGCTGTGCCCGTGCCTGAGGCCCGCAGGGCGCAGCCAGTTTCCCGGCCGCGGGAGGGTCGTGGCTCCCGTTACCCCCGGCCCGAGGCCCGAGCCGTAGTTCCCCAGGGGTCCCAGGGTGCCCATGGAGCCTTTCAACGTGGTCATTCCCACTGGCAGGCCTGCACTCGCTCCGTTCGATCCGTACATCTGTTGCACTGAAATTCCGTAAAACACATCAGTCCCGCCATAGCACCTGCATCTCTTCCGTTTTCGGTTCGAAATCCGACGATTTCTTCATCCATGTTTATACAGAGTGAGGCATTTAACCCTTTACACTCGAGAGGTGACTCTCACTCACCACCGGGTTTTCTTTACGTTTAATTTCTTTGGAACTGGAAATGTCAATAACATGATTGTCGTTGAGCCAAAGGTGACCTGATTCTCAAATCTTCAAATCAAGGATCTCATTTTCGAAGTTAATCTAAGCTTAGCATTCGTGACAATAGAATGGTAAGAAAGCGTCTCGAGTTACTGACAGATACCAGAAAACAAAGCATCGAGCGCAAACGGTTAAAACAGAACACTCGGATAATTCGTTTACTTTTAGCGATAGAAGAAAGAGTGTCGAACAAGAGATTCGATTTCGAGGGACATGTGGTGCCAATAACTTTTTTTAGCGGTGGAAGTGTAAAGGAGATACGCAGGACGACTCTATTTTTTTTTTTTTTTTTTTTTAAATATGAAGAGGACCAGCAAGTAGTGTCGTTTCCTTTACACTGAACTCAAATAAATAAATTTATAGTGTTTTTATTTTTAATCAATTGTGTAATCGTCTTACGGTGACAAAGATATTGGTAATAATTGCAAAATTTTTGAAAGAAGTTGAAAATACATTAAATTAACCATTGGTAGTTGTAGCGTTGATTCTTTACAAGTCTGTCGCTGTCCCAACACAAAATGAGAGTTTGGAAATAGAATAAAAAAAAACTCGATAGAATCGGATTCTGTAACCAAATGTATTCCACCTGGCGCTTCTTTAAAATCGCCCTGTAATTTAACGAAACGCTGAGAATACGGTGGTGTGAAAGAGGCTTTAAGTCTGCTGTCAGGAATACGTTTAACGTGCCAGGACTTTTGGCCGCGAGGAAACATCCTCTGCTCGAATATACGCGCAGAACGTGACAAGAAAAATGCACAGAGAACTTCTGGGAGTCTATGCAAGTTTCAGCCGCGTACTCGTCATGTCGCGGGGTTCGTTGCTTTTGTTTAGTCGGGACGAGGTGTGTCTGTCATTTTTATAGCAGACATCGTACAGTCTGGCTCGCGAGAAGTATTATTTCGGTTACTGCAGAGATTACAGGCCATGGATCGGTGTATTCCAATTTGTATAAAATCGAATGAAAAAATGGAAGCTGAAACGAAGGAAAACGTTGACGAAAATAGATTTAATCTGGCAACGAGTTAAAGAGCATTGATTTCTATGTAAATAAATGATAGTCGAAAATTCAACTGACTTTCTTCTGTTTGTTGTATTCCAACATTAATTAAGTAATTAAAATTATAATTGTTCGTTTTTCTTGAAAAAATTTGACGCAATAATAATTTGTATAATCTTGTAAGTTGTTGTTGGATCTTCGAAAAATTAAGACGTGGATTAAATACACGAACGTAAAGCCATTTTGGATTTATCTAGGGCTGCACTTCGTGGGGTTGTTATTGACGCGTGAACGCAGCTTCAAAGTGGAGTGTTATCGACAACCTAAGTGCATGTTGTCGTTTAACTGGCAGCGAGCTATTAAAAACGCAAGTACACCATATCAGGGAACGCGTATATTGTGCTGAAATAAACGATGCTAAAATAGGTAAACATCATTTACATGAAATATTGATTTTCGTAAAATGTAAACGGAATTTGTAAATTTCATACTCTGCCTAGTTTAATTTTAAATTCTCGTTACACTGCCGCTATACCTCGTAAATAAGTTTCCTTTCTTGGTTGTTGAGAGCAGAAAATTATTCTTCTTTAACATTTAATCGATTCACAACATTAATTTTAAAACGGAGAAGACAAACACTGTGCATTGGATAGAAATACACGACTGAAAAAATCAGTAGCGAGTTAAGAAATCGAAAACACATTAACTGAAACGCTGTGTGTCAAGGAAACACTTGAGAGAAAAATGTTTATTTTAGAACAAACACCAAAACAGAATATTTATTTACAATTTTCATTTTGATTTAAAGAGCGAGCAAACGAGAAGTCATTTAGATTAATTCTAAATTAATTTTCTGAATTAGGACGTTTTTCAAAATATTTAGTTAAACATCATCAACTATCAATTCTATCAATGAGGAAATATTTGGATGTTTCATTTTTCTCAACAAATTACCCTGTCTCTGTCTCGAATCGAATCTTGTAAAATCTGAAATTCCTCTTTAACATTTGTAAGTATCGTGGATGATAACATCGTAGGAACCTACTACTCCTTTGTTTCATAACTTTACTCATTGCTTATTATTTGCGTAGATCCACCATCCCTGCAAACTACAAAACACCAAGTTTTATCGTGATTTGTTTACTAGATAAAATGAGGCACCCGACGTAGTTAGTCAACTTCAAATTGTTTAGATTTACGTGGCAAGCACGATAGACGCACGAAGAAACTTCGGAAGTTCATAATGTATTCCGCTTCGGTACGAACTCTTCAGGAATTATAGCTATGCATATACAATGGATGTGGTATAATTACAAATCAGTCCAACTATGAAGTAATCTTATGTAAAGTACAACTTACAGAGGTCGGAGAAACCTATTACAGGATACAACATTCTTAGATCGTTCTTTCACCTAAATTGAATCGTGTGCATCGTTTCACGATGATACATAAGTTCTCATTCTCTAACTTCTATAAAAAAGAATGTTTCTATTTCTCAGTGAATTATAGCCCATTCGGTATTCGTTCGCCGGATATATTATAGAAAGTACCAAAATCAGAAACAAGAATAACCAAGAATTTATTCCAACAATAGATGTTTAATATTACCACAAATAATATTTCAATGTTTGTTTCTTAAATTTTCTCGAATCGCTATTTGTTCTTGGGATTATATTTTGTATAGAATTTAATGTTTCGTCCTTTAGCAGAGCTATGTAAGAAACTCGATAATATATCTTAAAAACATCGACATACAATATGAACACCAAGATACACTGACTTAAAATTAACCCTAGGTTTACAGAGATTGCTTATCAAATTTGTAGTACTGACGTAACGACTTAATAAACATGTAATTTTCAATCACTATTATTACTACTTTAAATAATTTTTAACATGAAATATAAATTTATTTAAAATCCATCGAAAAAAATGCTTGTCCAACACATAAATTTCCACTTAATTATAAATTTATTTAAAATTAAAATCATGCGAAAATGGGTCAAAATGACTGCGTGAGCCTAGTGTTAAAGAAATACTTAAAACAGCTGCTAATGACCTAAAATTCGATGCAACGTGAAGAAGCTAGGAAAAAGAAGAGGAATAAAAGTATTTTCGTTTACGATATTCTCACTCGTGCGCCATATGCGGTGCGTTGACAGCGAACGTGTTAAATTTCACTGAATATATCAAGTAAAATAACAATTTTTTTTTTTTTTTTTTTTTTCTATCGCAAGTGTCAGTTGGAGAACCACGCAACACGTGTTGGTTTGAAAACACATTTCTCGGCTCGTCACCGATACGCGGATTTTCGAAAATGACACAGGAGAGCCTGCGTGTGAAACGAAATATGCATGAAGCCCACGCTGTGGGTCGTGTTATCAGCGGATGCTCGTGCCCGCTGTTTAGCCGACGTGAGACCAGTTTTTACCGGGATTTGCTGCGAAATCGACGAACGAATTTTCAGGAAAATACGGGGCCACGCGGTTGCGGAAGCGACGCGAGAGAAAAAGGTCGCGGTAAAAATAGGGAAAATATCTGTTGGTTTGGATATCCTGCAGCCAAAAGCAGAGTCGAGCGACTAAATTTGGCAGCCGTTCTCGAAATACCGTGTATCGATTCGCACCACCGTCGACGACACGGAGAACTAATTACTTTCGCATTTCTCTCGGACCTCAATTTTTATTTCAATGGACGAGCTGTTGTAACTGTCCGCCGGAATGCTCCGTCCGATACGCTTTTGAGCGCCGATGATCGATTATGATTTCATTGCGAGCTTCCGTGTTACTGTGCACTTTCTTTTTTTTTCTTTTCATTTTTATCGAAAAAGTTTATAAAAGTTCAAAGTTAGTAAGCAGCGAGCGTTTCTATGCAAAAAATTGGGTATTATTTCTCCAATAGCGACTGTTTTGGTTTAACTATGCTAAGAGTCGATATATCGTGCGATATCTTTATTTATTGTCCAGGTTGCTCAGCAAATTCGGTATCAAATTGGTCACATTTAATACTACTTGAGACCGTCGGATGTAAGCCGTGTCATTTGGTCAAATACTCTGAGGTTTTATGAACATTGCAGCGTGTACTCTGTACGCTGGGGCTTTTTAATCTCTTTAAGGATATTAACACGTAAATGGACGTTTCACTTTTGGATTATTTTAAGTATTATAACAGGGAAGTCGGGACAAAAATTGTGAGAACATAATTAAATATCTTGTTGATTCATTCGGATTGGTTTAGGTAAGATTTTAGAATATTCTTAAATCGATAAACTTTCTTCTGTTTATTCTTTAGTTTCGATCAAGTGATGGTTAATATAGTCCGTAATGCAATTAGGTATGAAGACATTTATTATGTTTAAACTTATACCTTAAAACGCGAATAATTATCGTGAAATGGAATAAAAGTTGAAAGAATAAAAATTACTTCAATTATCATTGTTGGTTTACGCGGATTGAATTAGGCAATATTTTTGAATAATCGATTCCAGTTTTATTTTGCTAACCTTTCTATACAATAACGTGAAAGAACAGCACGTTAATTTTTCTTTGGTAAAGGCAACGTTTTTCTCTCTATGGCGTCCACGATATCACCGATTCTAATTGTTTTCGAGTTAAGTGCCACCTGTCTCCACAATCTGTTTCGATCCAGGTCGATAAACTAATCGATATTTGGCTTGTGTATGGACTGTGTCGATAAACTGGTTTCGACTTTATCTTGAATATATCCAAATGATAAAGCGCAGCGACATATGTAGTATACAGGGTGTCCCAAAAGTCGTGGAGGAGCCGGAAATGGGGGGTAGCTGAGACGATTCTGAACAACAATTTCCTTTGCAAAAATGTCGGATGGGGCTTCGTTAAGGAGATATTAAGAGAAAACCCCGACCAATCAGAGCGCGCGTAGACCGTTCGAGCGGTCGCGGTAGCGAAGGTTACGCGCTGACGGCCGCGCCTGTACGCGACAAGTGACCTCGACGTGCATCGAAGGACATTGACGCTGCCGCTGACGACCAATCAGAGCGCGCGTAGACCGTTGGAGCGGCCGCGGTAGCGAAGGCTACGCGCTAGGCGGCAGCGTCAATGTCCTTCGATGCACGTCGAGGTCACTTGTCGCGTACAGGCGCGGCCGCCGCTCGAACGGACTACTCGCGCTCTGATTGGTCGGGGTTTTCTCTTAATATCTCCTTAACGAAGCCCCATCCGACATTTTTGCAAAGGAAATTGTTGTTCAGAATCGTCTCAGCTACCCCCCATTTCCGGCTCCTCCCCGACTTTTGGGACACCCTGTATACAGGGTGAGGCATCTAAGACCGGACATCGGAATTACTTGGCTGCTATCGATGATAAACAAAAATGCTTCAGACCAAAATTATTTGGTTTCGAGGGGCTGATCATCCTGCGTTACTAGTTTTTTGATAGGTTGAGGCGTCAAGGAGATATGAAGGTCATCTCGGTTTTTTTAAATGGAACCGTAGGCTTTTTGACTTACATTCTGATATTTTCAAGACGAGTATCTCAAGACGAATACAACGACCTATTGGGAAGATCGTTTTTGCCTTGGGTTAAGCCAATTACGATGGAAAATAATTTACTCTGAGGAAATATTTGTTACCTATATACGGTAAGAGTGTACATTCAGTTCGTAGAATTCTCGATGTTCGAGCCAAACTCTGGTTCGGAGAAGCAAAGTCAAACGAGAACACTAACGACTGGTGAAGCATACAAATAGGTTAGGTATACAATCACTGCAGTTTGCACGGCAACTGTAACATGTACACCGCATGGGTGGAGCAGAATTAGCAAATTTGTGTATCTCGCTTTGATTGGCTGACTGTATGGGTCACCATTTTTAAAGGAGTTGACAGGTACAGTCTGCAATTGGGAGCACAGAGTGACGGAGTACTATTCCGGAGTCTAAGTCTATAAATCTCGATCGTCAAGTACCTTAAAACACAGATTATTCCAAAAAGATACAAAATGAACGACTGATCAATAAATTACTAACACAAACACAACTGACAACTATAAAACGTATAAACATACCTAGCGGTTTTAAATATTAACATTCATCCAACATTCACATTACAATACATTACAATGTTTACCTTTCCTAAAAAGATCGGAAACAACCGAAGAGGTTGAAAGAAGTTGAAAAAATCGACGAATTCATCAATTCAAAACTGTCATCGCTTATTCGATCTGGGATCCGACAATTGCCCGAGAGATGCCAAGCATATGTGAAAAGCGAAGAAAATTTCTTTAACGTTTGGGTTTAAAGCTTTTGTATGGGCAAGTATTACATTCCGACGAAAAGGGTCGAGAACTAACTTGTACACTTGGCGTAAAAGAAATTCATTCCTCTCTAGTTAGCGAGAGTACCACGGATGCTGCAGCAACGTTTCAAAGTTTCAAAGCGGAGTTGTTGAGCTTCAGACAACGTAAACTAAAAATGTCATGTAGTAGTTAACCGCATAGTCGAAAGGAAACCGACGGGGTAGGAGTTGCGGCTAGAGGAGATTATTACCCGGAATAAACTGTCTGAGACCAGACATGGAATACAACGCATTTGTATAATGGTAGACGCGCATGGTACCTAACCTTTGCATTCTCTGCAGTTTGCAAACTGCAGGACGGATTTGTTCAACTTTCCCGAGGAATTTGATAACTTACAAGAACTTATTTCTTGAATGCACAACTGTAAAGGGTGTCCCAAAAATGTTGTAACACATTGAAAGAGGCGATTTGAAACAACTTTTCCCTTGGCGAAAATGTTGTCCGAGGCTTCGTTGAGCAGATATTAACGTATCACTGCAAACAAACCAATATTAGCACGATAAAATATCGGTGCTCGTTTACTTTGGAAACTTAGTATAATGAATTCACCGTCAGCTCAAAGTTAACGCTCAAGAAATTTATTATGCAAAAATGATCATTGCCGACCAGAGTGTATGTTATGAAATTACTTTCAAACGAAACATTTACTCATATACTGTAACTTTCGCTGAAGACAAACATCGTGCGGTAACCCCGTGTGGACATAACGGCTTTCTAGCCTGGACCACCTTAATTGAATTCGGTTAAATTCAGTTCTATTCGATGTATAATGTAATTTTGCACAATAAAAATGGAATGAAATATAAGTAGTTCCTCCAATTACTTATAGATTGATGCAGTCAAACAAATGTTCTCCGATTAGAGCATTGCAAGATATATAATAGTGATCATAATAATGACTATAATGTAATCGGAAAAAATCATATTATATTATTATGTATATACATACGTGATTTTTTCTGATTATATTACAAAATATAAGTATATATAGTATAATATAATAAATTAAAAAAGACTTATTTTCTTTACAGTGCTGAACAACACAAATAAAAATTTCGATGTAGCGGTTTCAAAGTGATCGTAAAAAATTATATTCAGGAAAAGCAATAATACTCATTATGAATGAAACTATCTTACAGACAAAATCGATATATATTTCTTAAGGATTGTTCGAAGAAACACCCGTTTAAAACAAAAAAAATGGATTTACCCTACTTTCGCGATAAACTGCACGTATAATTGAACGAGCGCAAAGGGAATCTCGCGTACGAGCTGTACAATTTGAACGAATATCGCGCATCGACACTTGCGCGATGGTTTAACACGCTCGTTATCGCGATTTCGCGGATATGTACTTCTTTGTCTTAGGCAGGCTGGCCGATATTAATTAACCGTGGACAAGGGTCGATAAATAAATTCAACGCGGAACAATCGCTGTCGGAGGCAATCGCGTGCGATCGATTATCGTTATTGGCCACGTGTGTATGAACAGCGAATAACAATTATTTGGCGCAGTAGGCGGCCCGACGCGCAATTACGAGTAAGCTCATTAACGATGAGGCGCTCATTACCCGATTGCCCGATATCTATCATACGCTTTACACTTACCCCGTCGTTATTCGATTAAATTTTGATAACCATCCGACTATGGATTACGTTTTCGAGGCGAGCACTGCCGTGCTTCACAAAATAACAATCTTGTTCGCTCGCTCGTTCGCGGCGTTGCATAATCTGCGGCCGTGTTCGCCAAACCCGAGGAAATTAATTGGCGATCGTTAATAAGTGGAAAATTGCACGAGCGACAATGAAGCTAGCACGGACAGCTTACAATGCGTTCGACTAGTTCAAGATGAGATTTTAATTGTCTCGTTTCATTGTGTTAGGTTACGCCGTGTCGACACCGATCATCGGTGAATCCTTGGATTTTGTATTTGTGTCAGATGTTATTGTTCGATGAGAATTGTTAGTGTAGAGGCGTCGGTAGTGCTAGCACTTACGTTGGACACGGTTTTCAAACAAGTATGTCGACAGTTGCACTTTGAGTGCTTTACACTACCTTGACAATGTATAAAAATCGAAATTTTAGTTTCTGTGGAGTAATAGTTCAGAGTTTTGAAAATAATATGAAAAGGGTTCTATTAAAACATTCGTTGTAATAAGAACAACGAGTATAGATACACTACTGTATCGGTAAAACTCGATAATGTAGAACACTCGGTTCAGAAGATAAATTGCTCTGTGGATAGTGTAGAACTCCCATTGTCAGCCGATAAGGAAGTCGATTTCTTAGTAATTTAGAACATCCGAATGGTAAGTAAGTGACGTCGACAATGTAGAACACTCTGTTGATAAAGCCGATTGACTGATTGGTGTTTTATCATGACGAATCTCACCTACGAACAAAGTACACTACGTTACCGACCAGATACATTCTCCTTTCCGCCATAATACCATGACTTTGTAATAGAAATAGTATTACTGTTTATGTATAATATTAGAAATTACTTTAAGCACTGTAGTTTAAATTGAAAATAATAATTTCTTTAATCTGATGATCTAAAATATAAAGAAGTTTAGCAGCTTGGATATTAATTTTATGATACAGCATTATTTAATTAACGTTTTTCGAGACCAAGGAGAATTTTGTGACACATTTCATTTTTCAATTACGTATTATGTAATCCAGCTGAGAATAATTTATATTTTGTTTAAATTGGATAAGTATTTGAAAAATGTTCTCGACAATTAATGAATCAAAAAGTAGGAGTATGTTTTGTCAGGCTACTATAGCTCCACTATTTTTTTAAAGCAACCACTTTTTTCACTTTTATTCAGATAGACATTTATAATCGAAGTTATTCCAAAATTTTACACGATGATATGAAATCACAAACTTAAATAAAAACGTAGAAAATGTTCGAGGCAAATTTATACCTTGAAAATTTCTAATTGTATAATTAAAAGTAACTTGTCCGTAGTTCAATTTTTAATGGGCAGAGCTGCACGTTAATTATCTTTTATCTTTTCTGATAATGCTTTCTAATTATCATTAACTTGCATCTCTTAATTGTACAAAAACTTAAGACGCATCTGTCAAACTAGATATACCCAACAATGATTAATTATTGTACAATTGCAATTGTCGATTTTAAATAGTATCATATTTTTGTATACAAGATTATATTACTTTTTATTGTAAAATGTATTGATTGAAACTCGTACCTCTGTTCGCTGCAATTATTTAAAAAAGGACTTTTACTCTGTAGCAACTGAACATCTAAATTAACCCAACGTTTTAACTGTCGTTGAGATTTCAAAATCGGTTCTTAATTTTTTAACGCGTTTGCTGGTGTGCATGGTTTTCGTTCTTATACTCTTTGGCATCACGTGCCGACTAACGAGAACCTCGTTAGTTACTAACGAATTGTTTGGATACAATCCAGCACCAAAACGTGTTTCCCATTTGGTTAATATTCGAATTGGTGATGATTTAACTTCGGTGTTTTGACAGTGCTATCACGTTTGAATTGTGTTAAAAGAAATACTCAAAACTAAAAATTACCTCATTCTGGTGCGAAAGTGATAACTTAATTTAGAAAGAAAACTAAAAGTTAGTTCATAGGAAAGTTCGTAGGAAATTTCTCTACAGGGTGTTCGGTAACTGGTGATACATACAATACAGAATTAATTTTAAACAATCTATACATATTTTAGTAATATCAAAATTTGATTTCGGTAATGAAAGGTATAGCAACATCTCTGTCATGTATACGAAGCTTGAAATTATAATGGACATCAAATCCGTTATTCATAAATTGTACGACATACATTTCCTTATTTATACAATTACTTACAACCACTGTCACTTCTATCATCGCTAAATTGAGTAACAAATCAATTCACATATTATCAATATTACGATGTTCTAACAATACCAGAACTAACATTGATGGCATCAATATCATATTATTCTATAGTATTTTCTATACTATAGAACGCTTAATTATATAATTTATAGAATGAAAGACAATAAGTTAATAAATATTCACGCAAATGTTCTCGTTATCAATCGTGTAAGAATACTTTAAAAGGTAATATTGTCAGCAGTAGTCAAGAAATTTCGCATCGGCGTAAACGATCAAATTATTCAAATAATTTCGCGTCCCGACCTCTTCTCGCCTTTGACTCTTAAAACGTTTCTCTGCTGACTTATAGAGCATGACGGACCTTTTCGCCTTAAAGACGGCTATATAGAAGCTAACAAGATCATGTGCTATGGCTTCTGAACCTTTAGACGATTTAAGGTCTTTGCACCTACTCCCTTCAAAGTCACAAATTCTATAATCACCAACGTTTCGTAATTAACATTTTACCAAACGACAGCGATTGGGCATACAATTAATAATATACGTTGTTTTGACAACAGTATCGTCCAATCTTTATTTCGTTTATCTATAAATCGCTTTTGATTAATATTTATGTAATATTTCATTATTCATGCAACGATGAAGGCAATAAATGTTATCTTAATAATAAATAACAGAGCATTATTTATCCTAGCAAAATGCCTGTTAATAGGCTACCAGTCGGTGACGTGTTAACAAACACCTGGCATTCTACGTAAACATTTCGTCTGCTTGTTTCAACAAACATTCGGTCAAGACAATTATTCCGTCTTAAAGATAATATTATCGATTATAATACGTTTCTTATTTGTCACCATTTTTTATAACGCGTATGCGTAGGTATACTCCTAAACGAAACTATTTACGCGCTTGTTATTACGTAATTGTTTTCAAGGAATTGATAACATACGTAAGGCATACGATATATTATATAAAAACAAACAATACGTAAGTTAAAAATGTTTACGATAAAAGATACAACTACGCGCTTTTAGGGAATGAATATTCATTTTCTATGTACCAGATGCATGGTGAAATACGTTTCACCGGTAGTATACATATACGTGCCATTTCATGTCAAATCGATCATTTTTTTAAACCGACCATTTTTTATTTGGCTGAAATTTTTATACCTTATAGTACTCTACTGAATACCTTCTCGTGATTTTTTCAGATTTTTTAACTCAACGAAAAAAAGGTATGAATTTTAAAAAGAAAAAAAAGACGGCGTTCTTTTTTCAAATGGCTATAACTCTTCCAATGATTCACCAAATAAGACCCAATAAGTTTTTTAACGAACTTAACGAAAAAATTACAATACAAAATATTTGAATTCGATCTTCTACAAAATTTGTTGAGTTTTCGAAAAATAAAACAAATTTTTTCTCGATACTTCTAATTTTTGTCGTTTTTCTTTTTTTTTTTGACTGATAATCACCAGTCTTGAATTATGCAAACCAACGTTAAATTGTTCTAACATTCGCACAATATTCTACAAATGCTATCGTTATGTTTTCAGCAATTTTCAAAATCGTTTTCCAAAATTTATACCCGTATAAAAAAAAAAAAAAAAACAACGTAAATGTTCTTAGTATTCATGATTATTGATAATGAGGTTAATGTTTCTATCTTAAACATCTTTAGTGTTTAATGTATGCGTTTTACAGGGCCGATAGTTCGATCGGATTCTTAATCAACATGAAGATATATGCCAGCGCGCAAACATCAACGATTCGGTATCGGCAGATAAATAAGTACACGATCAAATTAATCTATGGACAAATTATCGGTCAACTGATAATCAGTATGGCGCTTGTAACCATGATTGTTTTCTTGCCCGACTCGGCGGATAGTTACCGGCCGACAGAAAGTCCGCAGTCTGCGGGGAGGTTTGCTCACAGAATTGAGTAAAATAAATATTACCGGCTCAGGCAATTGAAACACTCGAAAAACGATATTTCATATGCACCAACCTAATAATAACAGTTTCTACCTCGTGAATTCTTCTTATCAGGAACAACGGATATGACGTTAGCAATAATGATCATAAATCAATCCCCTTCAAGCTGCGAGTCATAAGCGCGCAATTAATTAAACAAACAAAAATTAATACTTATCATTTCAGTGGCTTAGCACAAGCTTAACAAAAACATTCAGGATCAATTACTGGTACGTGAACAATTTACAAATGCTGCGATATCTACCAAACATTGAATATGTAGACATGAGATTAAAAAAAATCCGTAAAAATATTCTCCTGCAATCTTAATTTCTGAATCGGATAGCGATGCTAGTTACAATGAAATATTATTCAAAATACGCGTAGACCAAACTTGAATTTACAAGCTATTAAAAGAAAGACTGCTTGTTGTAATCACCTAAATTAAGTAATTAGAATAATCACGACTAACACGTTCTATAATCGTCTTTGTGTTCATAATTGCGTGTATTTATACTTTAACTGAGCGTACTACACTACTTAAATTACACTTTACTCTATTAAGTATGTAGATGTGTAAGACTTGTTGCAATCACCCAAATGAAGTAATTAGAATAATCACGACTAACACGTTCTATAATCGTCTTTGTGTTCATAATTGCGTGTATTTATACTTTAACTGAGCGTATTACACTACTTAAATTACACTTTACTCTATTAAGTATGTAGATGTATATGGAACTATCCAAGGCGTGACATAATATAGCATAAAACGATTATGCAAGAGGCTCGTAGTAGTTAGCCAATCATTAAGCTAGTTAATTCTAAAAGTGACGGTACCGTACACTTTTACGAAGAACAAACAAGTGCTCGAACATGATTCAACGCAAACAAAATTGAAATTGAACTAGAAGAGGAAATTCACAAGGAAACTTTCACACTAATAAATAACGGAATCGAGTTAAAGAAAATCCAATAGCAGCCGCGCGAAACGTCACCGTCGCGATTTCAACATCTCTCTGGACCGCAGCAATTAATTTTCTTCTATCCGTGTCGTAAACGTCGAATCGATAAGGAATTGGCGTCTAGACGAGCGCGTAAGTTAGCTCCGCTTCTTTTCCCTCGTCGAACACGATATCGACTACCGTGGCACCAGGTGCTAGGAATTCCCTGACCTTCGCACGGAACGTGTTCCTCCGCGGATCACTCGAGACCCGCGCAACTTTCCCCAAGAATTCGCGAACATTCATTCGGTTCCAGCAGCAGTCGTCGATTCCACACGCGCGTGCCGGTTTCCGTATATCGAGGACGAAGATCGCATTCGCAGCCTCCGTCGTACATTACCCCGTTATCGAGGGAACCTTATCTCGCGACATTAACGCCGTGGTCCTTCTTACATATAGGACATATCCAACCGGTTCACGCTGAAATTTCCCATGGCGTACGGGCTACGAGAGTGCGTCCTCACCAAATGGAACCCTCTCCTCTTCCTGTCTACTTTATCGCCGGCCAAAACGGCCGGATACCGCGGCGGACAAAGACCCAACAGATAAGGGACGAATCCGCCGCATTGCCAGCCCCAGAAACCCACTTTCGTATTGATAGACTCCGCGAAATACATCACCGCTCTGTGGTGGTCGCACTCGAACAGGTTCCCCATCTCCCAGCAGCCGGGCTGGTTCACGCCACCGTTCATGTAGAAGTCCACGTGCCCGCTCATCTCTATCTTACCCTGAATGAACGCGTTCGTGTGAACCACGTCGACGAACTGGCCGTCGCCGGCGTCCAGCTTGTGATCGTCGTCAACGGTGACGAACAAGGGCATGGCAGGGTCTAGGCCGGTGATCCTCGGCATTTTGTAGGGTCGCAGAGCGTTGGCCGCGAACGCCGGCACGTGGGCACCGAGGCTGAATCCGATCGCGTGTATGTCTTCCGCCCCCGTATCCCTTATCCTCTGTACTAGCTGGGCCACGCAGTCGCCCACGTGTGGCACGTTTCGCACTACAATTGGATAACACGGTGCCGAGGCCAACCGATGCCAATCCACCGCGATCACGTTGTAGTCGTAGCTTTTCAAGTACTCGTTACGCACATCCACCAAATACGTCAGCCGCATGCTGGAGTCGTAGCCGTGGACGATGATCTTCGTAGGATTCGAGGGCATGAAATTGGTTTGCAGAAGATTCGAGCCGGTCTCGTCCACCAGGATCTGCTGGCTGTCGTTTGGATTCCTTTGCGTGTACAGGAAGAAGGTCACTTCCTTGTCGGGGCACGTTTGATTGGTGTTCACTAGACAGGGGCCCACGAAGTAGTCCTTGCCTGGGGAGCCGTGCGAGTCTAGCGTGTTGCTGATGACGAATGGCTGCGTCTGGGCCGCCGTACAGGACTGAATCGTTATTAGAATCGTCAGAAGGTAGACGCCGACCGCTTTCCGAACGACCATCATCGGTGGGTCCATCTTCGACGCTGGGACTGGTCCACTGGCCCACCAACACGAAGATCGAAGACTTCTGCCGTTTGGGCCGATTTCACTTGACGGTCGGAACGAAACTACCGAGCGGCTCGCATGCCGGTGAGCCGCGAGGGAAACTTCACGTTGAATCAGCACGTAGCGCCACGACGAGCTCGGAATCCCTAAAGAGGGGCATGCCACAGGCGGCTTGTTTGATTAGGGGGGTTTGACGTACGCCGTTTGATAAAGACTAGTCTGCCCCGACGGAGCTCGAACCTATGACGAATCGGAGCACGCTGCAGCGATACTAACCGCGAATTACCGCCCGCAACTTAACCGCGTCTGCCATCTCTCGCCAATCCTAATCGCGAAATCTGCCGCGCGTCGTAAACGGTATCAGGAGCGACGATCTTTTCACGATCGGGCGATTGTCTACGCGATCCTGTCCGAACCGCGACGGGAACACGACGCGAACAAATTGAAACTCTGTCGATACACGGTTTACTGCGGACGAGCTTGTTGGAAAGTGGAGCGCCCGCTGGAAATCGATGATGTCATCCGATACAGTTTTGTTTGACGCTGGTCACCGATTTTAACGATTAAATGCCGATTAATTGATTTTAATTGCTGTTTAAAGATCAATGTTAACTTCGATCAGGGGTGGTTTAGTATTCTTTCTTGTCGACGTATGGATCAAATAGAAATTTACCGAATCCTTCTTGGGATCCTCTTCAGAAATGAATCACTATAAAAGAGATTGTAGAGTAAAAATACAGAGTTGAGATAAACAAAGATGAGCGTAAAGATGATATATGTAAGCGAGAATAGTCACTGAGACAAGAAAACATCAAATTAAACATATAGATGGAACGTAAGCGAAGTTACTTTTCTTTACTATTCAGATTCACTTACGTTTCTGTATAATTGTTACGTTTGCTTTCGATTATCTTTACTTTAGAATTTACTTGGCTTTTGGTATCGTATCTTTTTTTGTATGATAGTGATACCGTAATTTTTGATTGTGTTGATTTCTCCGTTTCAATGAGCAAACATTTGATAATTCCTGAAGAGTATCCGAATAGTATTTTATTTAATATTTCATTTAGTACTCTACAGGATGCCAGAAAAATAGATCGAAACTTTTGCACAATAAAGAGATTCCATGTATCGTTACAAGATTCCTATGAATCTATTGTTGTTCTAATACTCCAATAAGGAAGAAGAATACTACAAATAAAACATTCGCTCTCAAAATTCATGTCCAAGTTTGAAATTTCGTTCGGTATTAATGTACTTCGTGGAACACATTTGTTCGACAATGTATTGTGCGTCCTAGTAAGTAATGGCTGGGACTACTTGTGGACTGTTTAGAATAATTGATTATTCTTAGTAACTGTTTCAGTCCTTAAGTACTACATATAATACTTTGTGAATAATACAATTTTTTATTTGTATACTCAACTGAAAGTTTTCTAGAAATATCTAAAATTATTATATTCTAATGCCTTTGGAATATTAAATAATTGACATTTCGATAATTAAATATTTTAATAAATTATATCCATTTATTTTTGTGTATTTATTTCTATGCAGGCACAAACAGTAGTTCTTTTCTTTTAGAATGAAATATAGAATTCTATAGTCGAATTGTAATTGTTTTTTTAAATGTGTAACTACATACATTTTTGTACATAAATTCTTCCTCCCCAAATAAATAATAAAAAATATTGATTTTGCTTGCACACGAAAGGATTAGTTCTATGTGTCTTTCCTATAAAAAGGATTACGGTTAATTTTATATCTCAAAACCATATAATTATATATTAAACAATTACATTTACTAATTAATGCTCACATACCAAGTAGAAGAGAAATTCTGAATTTCTTACTTAAAATTCATTACGTATTGTCTCACAGCATGGATTCTTTAACAGTTCAATATTATAAACAAGGGTATAGTATAAAAAAGCCATACAAATACACACATATTTCCTACTATAAATCACAATCGTTAGTCGAAACGTGATTCATGAATTACTTGGAACACATTACACGAGAATTTTCATCGCAGCAAACGCAGAATAGAAAAGTATACTTTGACTCTGTCTACCTTCGAACTTTTCATTACTCCCAAACAATGATCGCGTTACAAACTAATCATCGTTTCAACGAAAATGTCTTTCGTCTAATTAACCTTTGAACAAGAAACATGTGCACGTACAAAAAAATTCTTCAGCGCTCAAAATGTTAAGCAAATGCAACGACTCCTAGGCAATGTACAGTCGCAATTCAAGTAATTGCAAGCTGATACCTTTGATTTACATTGCGCAGAAGATAACACGTGCTTGATCGCGTGACTAACTTCAATGACATCGAACGCTGTTTTGAATAGTGCCCAAACTTCCTCTTGTGTCTGGAGTCTCGTGAACAGTAATTAGCGCGATTTTACAACCAACTATAAATTGCAATCCGACATTGTTTCATTTCAGGAGACGCAATTAGCGCGAGGGAAACAACCGGTTCGTGGATGCTACTAGGTTATATAAACAACTTTTACAATTGTTCTAATATTAAGCAAAATTGCATTACGAGAATACGTTCGACGGCTAACAACCTTAATATGTCTGTTAATCTTTTTCATGAATCAACTTTACCATCCAACAATTCAGTTATAGCAATCTTGCGTGAGCGAAATTTATCCGAACATAATGCATAATGATATGCTGTGCTTGTCTCTATTTTTCTGATTTTTTTTTTTTTTTGTTGGAGTAATTGATATCAAGGATATATTGCTCATAAATAAAAAATTATTATTATTAATATGTAAATTACTATCTTGGTATCTAAATAATTTCTTATTTTCTCGTGTGAATTGTGCGTGCATTATTTGGGACACATTCACAGCCCAATAGGCCAAATTTATATTATTTAATATCAAGTATAAATTAATTGATACGAGACTATGGAAAGCATAAATTACAAGTGTCTGTTAATTGCTTCTTTCTATATTCAGTGAATCTATTGAAATCAAATTTAATATCATATGTTATATGAGATGGTAAGTAAGGTATTTATATATGTTTCGTTTCAATAAATGTGTCCGACGTATTTTACGATAATTTCTATATTTATGGTTCGATTTCACTCATACTAGCAAGAAACGTTTGTTAGTCGCTAAACAATTGTTGTAGTGTGCTTTGCCTTTGGTAGGTGGCGCTAATTTTAATTACCAAATTGCGTTGATTGACACTCGCATTACGTAAATCGTTTTGATTTACATGATATACGAATGACATTGACATATTGACGTATTGTATTGTGTTATTGGATTCATAAAAATGATAACCCATTTCAATAAAGTGATTTAATAATTATATTAAAAATAGGAACAACATTTTCACCATAAAATCATTCTTTCATCAATATAGTGGATCAATAAATAAATATAGAAATATATAATTAACATCGTAAGTAAAAATAAAATATACAATTGGTGAAATTCGTTATATTTAGTAACTATTACAAAACACAATGCAATATTTTGTTACGTGTAATATTTGAAAGACAATCGTAAATATTAGATAACTAACAGATAGCATCGTTTCAATCTAACCTTAATCTCATCGATAAGACTCGGAGTCAACAGTATTTTCTTTCTTCGATGAAGTGGTCTAAAAAAACCACTTATTAAGAAAACGTTTAATAATGTGTCGGAACAATGTTCGCCGATATCAGTTGGATAATATATAAATTTACGAAGTTTAAATTTGACATTTAACTACAAATATAATATATTCAGTAAAACTTTTCAGTGAAAAGGTTTTGGTAGATCTCATGATCGAATCGTCTAAGAATACAGATGGGTAGAATGTTTAGAACGACATTATCAACTAATGAATTTACAGCAAGGAAAAGTTCGAATTATTATTTCATTGCCAATTTTATCCGTAGATGTGACACAGTAACAAATGAATTCAGTTCTATTGGCCCTATAATGACTATTAACCCATTAACTGTGAAGAGTGTACATAGGGTGTCCCAAAAATGTTGGAGTTCCTTGAAAGGGGTGGTGCGGAAGATGATTTGAAACAACTTTTTCTTTAGCGAAAATGTCCGAGGATTCGTTAAGGATATATTAACAGAAAACTCGCGCTCTGATTGGTCAGAGAAGAGGTCGGTTGAAGAGGTTAAACAATTGTTTCGGAAGAGGCCGGGAAAGTGGACGTTTACTTCCGCCGCGACGCTCCGCTAGAAGGTGAAATGTTCATACGTTTCAGTATGCAACTCGTTAACATAAAACTTTCGCGGTAAACGCACGATGAATATTGATCCGTAGCCGAAAACACTTTTACGTTCGTTTCAACGACAAGACTAGGTGTCCCAATTATGTGTCACCTGTCCGATTATCGCCATTATCGATCGTCAGCTAGGAAAACCGTCGTCCATACTAATGTAGGAGTCTAAACGAAAAATAAGGCACGGAGATTCGACAACTCACGATCCTCGGATTCACAGTCGATCGCTTTACCTACAAGACCAATCCCGTACCCTACGATTCGTGTTCTTCTTCGACTACTTATTCTTGGTTATGGGAGGCGCGGATACTACACTAATACGCTCTTAACAGTCTGTTAACACGTGGATCGCCACGTCACCTATATACAGGGTGTCCCAAAACTCGGGGAGGAGCCGGAAATGGGGGGTAGCTGAGACGATTCTGAACGACAATTTCCTTTGCAAAAATGTCGGATGAAGCTTCGTTAAAGAGATATTAAGAGAAAACCCCGACCAATCAGAGCGCGCGTAGACCGTTGGAGCGGTCGCGGTAGCGAAGGCTACGCGCTGAGCGGCAGCGTCAATGTCCTTCGATGCACGTCGAGGTCACTTGTTCGCGTACAAGCGCGGCCGCCTAGCGCGTAACCTTCGCTACCGCGGCCGCTCGAACGGTCTACGCGCGCTCTGATTGGTCGGGGTTTTCTCTTAATATCTCCTTAACGAAGCCTCATCCGACATTTTTGCAAAGGAAATTGTTGTTCAGAATAGTCTCAGCTACCCCCCCATTTCCGGCTCCTCCCCGACTTTTGGGACACCCTGTATATGGATGACAATGATTTTCACTGAAAATCTACGAAAATTAATTCTGACAGTTAAGTGTCACAGAAAATGAATTTAAATAAAATACTTGAACTTTAATGAAGTTACAAAACTAAACACCACAATAAATGTTTCACTACGTAGTTTCCAATAGTATGTAAAGAAAATTTAATCGTAGTAGAGATTTTCAAGAATATTAGTCTGCCAGCGAACGTGTTAATAGACTCTTCATTTCTTCACGGTAAATAACAGAAGTGGGTAAAATTTTGATCTAGATTATAGAATTTTTGTCCAGACAAAAGCTTTATATAACAAATAATGAAAGATAAGCAGCATTTACTCTATAAAAATTACAATCTGAAATATAATAAGAAATTACGTTTAACGATGACCGAATACTAAGTTAGGTAGAATTACTAATGAAACACTCAACTTAAAATAATAATAATAATAATAATAATAATAATAATTTTCTTAGTATTTTTAGTTTGATAACTAGTCCATGTAATAAATTAGTACTTGAAAATGAATAATAATCAGGTTCATTTATAACGTTCCAATTTTTTCAATGAAAAAATGAACAAAAATTGCACATTGTTTCGCCCGCAACTCATTATACAGGTTCTTAATTAATACGATCATGAAAAACATGGAATACTTTGTAGGCGATACCACCCGTGATCTTATAAATGGATTATAAAGGCTGAAAATAGGTCATCGTCGAATTAAAAAGCGTTCGACGTTCCTTTACCACGTATATTTAATTTTATGATTTAAATCTTCATAGGAGGAGAAAAAAAAAAACAGTAAACGAAGCCTCGAGTATCGTTGTCAGACTTTTGTCCAATAGTACTCTCGCTTGTGCAATGCGAAAACAAAGCTTATAAAGTTTTGCTTTCCGATAGAAATACTCGACCTAAAAAGAATTAACTCGTTGGAAATAAACGAAGAGAAGTATTGAACGCCGGGACACTCGATCTACTGTTGTGCTAGAAACAATTTTCGAATACGCAGAGAATATTGAAAATTTGCCATCGTTTCCTCTTGCATGACGCATTTTGAAATTCTGGATTCGTGTACGCGGTAAAAGCATAAATGTTATTTTTTAACGAATAAATAAATATTCTCGTTGGCTATCGCGCTTCCTATTTATATCACTTTGTATTCATTTTCTACTAAATGTGACATATGAATGTACGTATTCCATGAAATGGTTAGAAACAAATATTAAAAGTAAAACATGTAAAAACATTTTTTTGATAAATTCATCCTTTCATGAGATATTTAATCATTCCGCTTTAAACGAAACACCCTGTATACCACTCTATATGGCTATCACTCCATACAATACCAACAAAAATATTTATCGATATTACCAGTAGTTTCCGAGACGAGTAACATAAAAAAAAAAAAAAGAAAAAAAAATACATGTCGAATTGAGTAACCTCCTCCTTCTTGAAGTCGGTTAAAAACAGCTTGTATCAGTTGACGTGGTCCACCTCGTATAAAGAATGAAGTATAGCCGAATTATTAAGATTCCGTTGTGTTAATGCGCTGCTTCACCAAAAAATTAAAAAAAGAAAGTAACGTGGCAAGCTACAGTAGCACAGCTTACACGAATGTGTTTCTAAAGTGTTTCTTCTATATATTTTCCATCTATGCAGAACGCTTCATTAAAATCGACAACACTTCACGTGCTCTCCTAGTCAACTACTACAGCAGCGAACTCTTTTTCTACTTCCGGCCAATCACATACGTCTGACTATGTCCTCCTCCCTTGTTCCGGTCGTAATAGACGAAGAACAGGCCTGAAAGTGAATGCTTCTTTCACCATTTCTTCGAACTTCCACTATTAGCAAGTTTTTTTTCATTTTCCAGTCATGCGAGCTGCTGCTGTGGCAACGGTAGCTAGTGGCGACGTAGTTGCTGGTCATTGCGAGGGAAACATTCCTAGGGAACATTCGACAACAAGGAGAACTTACTCTTGAATCCGTTCGATGGTTCACGTCTACTTCTTGGTAACGATAAATTTGAAAATTATCGTAACAGAATATCAAATAAGTTTTTCCAGATTTCTCAAATAAAAATATCCGAATAGAAGAATCGATTCTTGAAATTCGTTGTACGTGTATAGTTTTTCAAACACTTACGGGAAAATAATTTTCAGGAAGCAACGCCGATGTTAAATGAAATATGTCTTCAACATTTTAAAGTTGACAGCACTTTAGACTGAATAGTTATTTAATAATAAGTGTTAACCCATTCACTGGCAACTCGTTAATTTAATAGAGATAAGAGTTTATCGACCGAATTTCTTCAATACTGAAAAATAATGGCTTAAAGTTTTGCAGAAATTAAGTAGCCGAAAATTTTCAGGAGTTAACACTCGAGCAGTCTGCAGTTTCCAGGAGTATATTGAGTTATACGAATGTACGTGGTAAACCCAGATGCGGCGGCTAGACGCGAGCAATCAATTCGCATCAAACAGGAAGGATAATCAAATAACACGTTATTGGGTGCGGCCATAAAATTAAATATGAATTGAATTTCGTCCTCCTGCAACCGTTAATAACACTTCCAGCGGACTAACACTGAAACTCGTTACGAAATCCGCAATGACTAGCGGTTAAAAAGCTAATTAAATTGACATAAACACGATGTCAGTTTTCTGTAAACTCGATCAGAGTGTTCCTTGACATTACCGTTACCCTTTGCGGAATAAATAAAATTGCATACGGAAATGTAACTGTATTATTAATTTGCAAATAGAGCACTCAA
Source organism: Hylaeus anthracinus (assembly GCF_026225885.1). Classification (NCBI taxonomy): domain Eukaryota; kingdom Metazoa; phylum Arthropoda; class Insecta; order Hymenoptera; family Colletidae; genus Hylaeus; species Hylaeus anthracinus. The sequence goes on along the minus strand of NW_026534348.1, from coordinate 7,370,356 downwards.
AGGACGGTTAACTTTGTGCTAGTAGAGAGAGAGAGAAGGCAAACGCAATTGTAAATGAAAATAGATGACATTTGAAGATTTCAAGGTTCTTTCACCGCTATCTTCTCGATGAAAATTACATTGCAAGAATGTTTTACTGCTGTAATTTTAGTCAGTTGCTTTTTATGAGGTGACATTTTACGAAACTATTTATACGTACGAATAAGTGGATACATTTTATGTTTGACTGAATTCATTAGGTTGTCCGAAAAGTTTCTTTCGCTTTATTAATAAGTAATACATGCACAATATTTTATGTTTTGTGTTTTATTACTGAATTGTGCACGATTCATTTTGCTCCATTACTGTTACAACATGAATATCTATGAAATTAGATTGTCTATTTATATAAACACGACCACGTCAAATAATTGAGTGCAACTCGCGAAAGAAACTTTCGGGACGACCTAATACTTTGAATTGGCTTCAACAACTCTGAAAGTAGTACATACGTATTTGGCTAAAATATCTAATGAACGAATTAGGTGATGTAACGAACGTCACTCACGGCAGGAAACTTATGGTCTAGCCGTTCACTGCACAAATCGATTAACTCCACCAATTACATAAAAACTGTAACATTACTGACGATTGTTTTCTGGCATATTCTCTTTCATTAATTTTATATACCGTTAGATGAAAGCTACATGTGTATTTACGCATTCTACAATATTTATTTGAATTTTTTTACATTCTTTTCCAATGAAATCAATTTTATATCGATTTATAAATTTATTTCGATATAGAGCTTTCTCGCAATGCTAGCAATAAGGCGCCATCGCATACGCAACTTTGGAGTAACTTTGGACATATCGGTGGGTCGTTACGCTATCTGTCGCACGTAAATCTGATATACTTGTCAAAGAGTTAAAAAGAGCACCCTGTGTACCAAACATAAGGCTACAGCACTTCGATTCTTACAAAAGTTATAAAGTCGAGGTCGTTACTTTTCGTTCAACTCGCGTATTTAAACTCATTTTTATCGTCCACCAAGCGTGGACCAACAACGTCCCCGATTAGTCATACGCTCATCTAAAAATTCCTCCAATTACGTAGCCGAGAAACCGCCCTCTCTCTTGGAAAATATTTTCTAAAGGTTCCGCGACGGCGGACCGAGCCAGGACAGGTAAAACGGGTCCGTGGAATGCGACGAATGCTGGCCGTACAAAATTCAACGAAATGAGACGAAAGTGTGCGTCATCTGACGAATAAATGCATCCGCCATGGCGCGTTGGAGCGACGCAACCGCACGTCGCGCATTTCGGTAACGCGATCGTTCACCGGATACGTCGGTCGGGGATCGGCGCAAAAAGAACCCGTCTCTCGTTGGCCAGACCCCATGGCCTGTATGCACTTGCGGGCAACTGTATAACCGGCCCCATTATAAATCAAAGCTCGTTGGTTTGTCGGTTATCGCGGAACGGCCGCAAACAGATTGCGCGCGGCTCGCGACCACCGGCCGTGCGATCTGTTGTAATAAGGTATAATGCGGCGAGATTATCGGACGATAATTGCACGCAATCCGTTTAGACAAAGTGGTCGTCGATTGGTCGATTCTATGGATGAAACGTTCGTTCGCGCGGGCTGTTTTGTGCGGCTGGGAATCGTTCGATAATGAATTTCTGCCCCGCGTGACGGATCATCGGTCGCCAACATGGGTATACGGCTGGTGATTGGGTTTCCCACGGATTTTTGTTTTTTTTTTTTTTTTTTCTTGTTTCGGGAATTCTATGTATATACAATTCTACTGTTTTTCCCCCTAGCGTTTTTTGAATTCCGAGGATTTTTGAAATAAAGGCGGTGGCTTGTAGTGCGCGTGCTGTGTGAATAGATGGTTGTTGTTCGGTTTATATTGCATGAATGTTGAAGCTTTATCTGCTTATCATTTTACTTACTTACTTACTTATTAATAAATATGGGATTTCATATGATCTGATGTCTAAATTATTTGTTCAGTTCTAAAGAAATTATTCAATCTTTTAACCTACTTTTCCCAGAAGTCTTCTGTATTCAAATTGTGTCCCTTGACGTGGACGTAGGCCATTTACACAAAGTATCGAAACTAACGAATTTCATCAGAAATGTTACTTTTTCACTTGCCATTATGATAATTATCAATTGAACCCTCTACGTTCAGTACGTTTTTTGCGATAGAGAGAACGGAACAACACTTTGAGTTCCTCTATGTATATCGATAATTGTATAATATGTATCACTGTGACATCGTACTCTACTCGCGATCAAATATTATCATTGATACCATCGATACTGGACATTTCCAAAAGCAGCGAAAAATACAGGTCAAGCTAAAAATACAATACTCGTACAAAAACAACGGCACTCGTAAACTCACTGTACTCGATTCGACGATCTCAAACGGCCAGTAAACGACTGATAAACAAACGAGAACACGACCCAGTATCCCGACCATTACTGGGTCGATTTATACGCGCTCGTATCTGCTGCAAAATGGACAATCCCCTCGAAGCCGTACATCGAACTCGATAATCGAGAAACTGTTTTCTCTGAAATTGTAACATCGATTGTCAAATTCGACGTATACTTGCAGATTATTGAAATTAGCCCTTGTTCTGTCGCCAATTTAAATGCGACATAAGATCTTGATAGCAGTCTTGAGAAATCGAACGAAAGAAAAAGTAACATTTGTTTAGTTGTTAATTTTAGATATTACCTGTACACAGTTCGGTCACATTTTAATATCATAATTTAGTAGGTGAAGATACTTATGTGGTATAAAGGGGTAAATAGTTTTGTTGTAAGTGAAGTGGTTTGGATGGGAGGCGAAGATTTAGCAGACAAATGAATTTTTCAAATGGAATCTTATATATTTCTATCCGTAACAAAATAGCTTTTGTTTAAACAAATTCGTCTACCTATCGTACATAGTCATTTATTATATCAGAATAGAAGGCCTTGAATTAGAGGTTGTATTTAAGGGGGGAAATACATGTAGAATTTTTTAAAATTACGAACAAATTTGTTTTCCGTAAAATGGCAATACATCTCAAGAATATAATCTCAAAATTTTTAAGTGAAATTCGAAGTCCTTCTGATGTCATACGCTGTGAATAATTTAATTTTTTTTTTTTTCTTTATAGCTTTATCTCATGAGATATTTAACCATTCCACTTTAAACGGAACAATCTATATATTCAGTATAATAATACTTTTGACGAACTTGATATTGGGTTGTCCAGAAAGTTCGTGCCAATTTTGAAGTAAACATTCGAAGACACGTTTGAATTACGATATATATTTATTGAATTATATATGTACCATTTTGTTCCACAATTTGTCCACCTTTTAAGGGATGTCCACATGTTATTTGTTTTCGACCATTCCGGTATATTCAGACCTGTACCGCCTACTGAAAATCGGCATGAACTTTCCGGAGACACCAATATCAACACGTACATCTGACCAAGTACATTTCCACAAAAGGCGATTATTAGTACAACAGTAGCCACCCACAAGATACTCAAAGCAGGTGGAGTTATCCACCTACCAATATTCGCCAAATCACCGCGAGCGCTTGTAGGAGTGACGCAAGTTTAAACTTCTTGAATTGGGAGCCGTAATATCCGTGATTTCATTATAACTACCGTCGGCCAACTACTAACTACGTATTAATTACTACATATTAATTCCATCAGAATTGCTATAGACCCATTAGCAGAGCACGGGGAGCACGTAGTTGAGATATTAAAAGGATCTCTTCAGGAAAAAGCGATCGGTCTACGGTAATACGACGTTCGACTGCAACGTTACTCCGACAATTATTCACGTGTTATGCTTTCTATGCAGCCAGCTCCATTTACATTTCTCTCGGAGCGCCAGTTGAAAGGTTATTTCCATTTTCTTACCGTTTCCGACTGGGTCTTCCGACTGCCAATCGAGAGGATTCGAGCAACGAGCAGCTAGGCAAAAAGAACGACCGAAAGAAGACAGAGAAATACGAGGAAACGCACGGTGAGGGGGGAGGTTGGCGAAAAGAGGGTTGGCTTGTACCTTCCCGATTTAATGGAGCGCGGCGACTTGATAACAGGCAACGGGGCATTGCAAGATTTATTAGCGTCTCGCGATGCGGATAATGTCTCACCTACTCGCCGAATAGAAGCAGACTTTAGTATGGCTGAATTATTCGCGGGACGGAAATTAAGGCTGGAGGCCGGTTGTCTTTTAATCTGCGCCAAACGTTTCCTTCGTTTCGTGCCACTGCCTCGTCGTTAGTCCTTTGCCGAACGGCCGATCGATACCACCAGAAAATTCAATGATACACCGGTCCTATGCACGCACGAATCGCTGAAATACTCGACGATCCGACCCTGTAAACGGTTCTACGTGAATTTTTCTTTTTCAAACCGGTCCAAAACTGGCCGTTCTTCAGCATCTTCCTTCAATTCTAAAGGTAGCCGTTCACCGCGAATCGATCGATCAAGTATTTTTTGAGTTACGTTTCTGAAAAATTTAAAAAGTGTAGTTTCGAGAGAAACACGGTGAAAATTTTAATTACGCTATGTACAAGTACATATTCGAGCGAAACCATTATAACATCGAATTTTGATCAAAGGATCTTCGATTATTGTATCGTAATGGAAGAACGATTAACGTCAATTTGATCTTTTTATTTTTTTAACATAAATGTTGAAATAAATTCACTCTTAACGAAGTCGAGTTAAATCGATTAAATTGTGAATGCATTTCATCCGATAGCACACTTTTCCGCGTTGTTTGTCACGGTCTTTCGTTTGTCGGGTTCTTCCGATATTTCCGAGATTTTCCACAGTTCTACAAAGGAAACTTTTAATAAGGCCTGCATAGTTTTCTTTTTTCAAAGTTTTCCAAATCAAACTGAGCGGTAATGATTCGAACTTAAACAATGCCAGGAAAAGGAAACGCTAATTACCCAAATTCCCTTCCTTTTTTAATGTCACCGCAGCGGAGTGGAAAGTTCATTTCAGGTGTTCGATTAGAAGTTTCAAATATTTTCTAGAGTAAACTGTAAAACGAGTCCATTTCGAAATCGTTGAACTTTTTCTTTTACCACTCTTCTTGATAGTTAATGTTTTACGTTACGTAAAGCAAAGAGGCATTTGAAGCAAATCAACAATATTTATTTTCGGTGCCCATGACATTTTATTGAAACATTCTTGTATTCGAAAAGTTTAATTAGTATAAGATTGTTATCGTTTCACTACTTTATTATTTATTAGTTAAAAGTATTTATTCGTTTTCGTTATTCCCTTTCGTTAATGTTTATAATCTCAACATTAATGTAATACAAAGAGAAAATACTAACAGAGTAAATATAAACGTTATAATTCTAAAATATACCAACATAATATTTACTTATATTCGAGTTAAGTAAAGAAAATACGTCTAAAATGTTTGTTTCCATTTCGAACATAATGAATTGGTATCTCTCAATTTATTAACCGCAAACCAATAATAAAATAAAATTAATAACCAACGACAAGTTGTTCATGTGTTTCCTTGAAATGAAAAGTAAATATTTATCAATATCTATTTAGCTGCGAGTTAAATATTCCCTGACCAGAATTCAAATAATCACATTACGTGTCTGGTTGTATTCGTTTAACGAAGATTGAAACGCAGGGCAATATTTATGCTGAAACAATCGAAGCTCCTGTTTCGGAAAATTTAATATCGATCAGAGAGAGATTGCTCTCAATTCAACTGTTAATACATGTCCCACGCGCAACAGTTTATCGTTTTTACTCAATTTTACTCACAGTTTCCAAATATGCAGGAGTGCGAACCGTGTCAAAAGTTATAACAATATTATCAAATTTTCCAGTTCACCGAAACAATTTCATTTTGTTTAGCAGAACAACGATGTTTCCGAATGTTATTTTTTTGCGTTGCTGAATGTTCCTCAATCACTCTTGGATATTTAAATAATTTCGAAAATAGAATAACGAGTATTTTATGCGTAAAGAAAGCTTGCATTTATATTATTGTATCACAAAATAACGGTAACGTTAAGTTTTAAGTGTATGTAAGGGATGGACAAGCTTCTTTTCGTTGACTTCCTCTCAGATTTTGATTATTTAATTGACGTTACACTTCCCCATATTTATTTACCTTCTAAAATGTTTGTAAACCGTCGTAAATTCTGGAATCTAGGTAGATGAATATAACCGTGGGTTAACGATATCATAAACTGAATATACTCGGTTGGATTCATCGCGTTCGATCGCGTAATAAAAACGAGGCCGTATTCCTGCTTCCCGTATCCACCCTCGGCTTCCTGCCCGTTCGTTTCGTTCCCTTTGTTCTTCAATTTTGTTTCAGGGCTTCAGTGGCGCGACAGATCGTGTCGTCGACCTAAATAACTGCATCCCCGATAAATAAATAACCGACACTGTTCTCGAGCCAAAAATACGGCGGTCGAATTCATTGATCACGTTTTACTTAATGCTGACCCCGAGCCAGAGTTCACTAAATCACTAAATCGGGTCTATTCGAATCACGCTGAAAAATTTGGTTTATCTGAATACACTCGCGTGGTAAATCCACAAATACAGCCGGAAAAAATATGTTTGCGTTGGAACAACGGGCACGCGAGATGTTCAATAAATTAAATAACAGTTTAATGCTGAAGCTGGAGTTTTGATTGTACTGAAAATGGTTCGGATATCAATAATGTAGAACTGCCCGAAGAGGTCACCAGTAAAAAATAGAAAGTGTTCGGAATTCTGCTAAGTGGAGTTTCGTGTCACCGCTGTCAATTACACATCTCGAGATGGAAATATTTTATTCCAGTAATGCGTGGCACGTATCGAGCGGAACTAAAATTTCAATTTCAAGGAACAAGTAAAGTTTGTAATTAACGAATGTTTCTTTAAATAATTCCACTGATAGTTTATCCGTTACTTTTTATCTGCAAATAAAGAGCTATTTATTTACGTTTAGAGGAATTAAAAAGATTCTCATCACTCGTTGCATAAATATTAGCAATAATTTGTATTTGGAAGGGGCTTTTTCACGCATCGAAAACGTTTTGTCAGTGTAATAAATGCCTGAATCACTATTAACGGCCATCGTCTTTTAATAGTAATTTCGCATAGCGTAGCCGCGTTCTCGTAATTTTGCAACGAAGAATTGCGATCTTTGAATTAATATCGTTTGATAAGCCCCATGTATCATCCATTAATATTTGTCAAAACGATATTGGTGACCGTATATGTTCGAATGATCACCTATCACGGTGAAAAATGATCTGCGGTCGATCATACGTCGTATTTAACTCTGCCCGGTAAGCATTACAATCCACGTCGATGTTTTATTAATTGCTGCTGAGTTGAAGTGCAATGGATGGTTAACCGTCGCGTCATAAATTTCGAAAATAACCCCCGCCGCTATTTGCTGAAACAACTGAAATCTATTTACTTTGCGAAACGCTGACATGCAGCATTTGCCGCTTTCACAGATACAGTACGACGAGAGAAAATACAATGCGATCCATAAGCGAGATAGCATATGTCACGTCCTTTAACGATGACATTTGATTAATAGCACTGATTTTCCACGTTCAAGTCCGCTTAGTCCTTGCTCTTCTTTGATTAAAACCACTAATTAATAGATATTTAATTTCTTTGGTACAATAGCTAAACAATAACAGAAAAAGAGAGAGAGACGATAAAATAGTTGACAATCGCCGCACTATTTTGTTCAAGAAAAGTATAGCTATTAATAAAGGAAGAATATCGTTCTTTGAATAAATATTTGGTAATTTTTTAATTTAGAAACTTTATGGAAAATAAATGTTTATGCGATTACGTGATGATTCAAAATTTAAAAAAAAAATATATAGACTATACAGAGTTTCATTGGTGACATTATCTTATAATCGTTTACTAAACTTAAAAATTGTTTAACGAAACTAATTCTATCAATCACTTGGTTTTACTTAATGCTGTTTCCTTTTTGATAGTACCTCTTGCTTTTATTCTAATCTAATCTGTTGGTAATAGTAGGATTTATATATAATGTTTGGCAATCAATCTTAAACATATAATGCGAACACGTTACATAACAATGTTTACGCAATGGCAAGCACATAGAAGCATTTGCAAGAATCTGGCGCAATTTTTGAAAGAACATCGCAATGATACGAGCACAATTCTTATATTCAATTTCTAATGTATTTTCTTGTATAATCGGACAGCTATATAGATACATATAATTCTGCAGCAATAAGGTGTTGTTACTATACTTAGGATGAAAATCCAAAAATTGTTTAAAATTTTTAACGTCTCTGCAAATCGTTTAAAAATTTCAGATGTATTTTGAAGATTTTTCAGCCTGTTATTTCTTCACTGAAAGTAATTTTTGAGCAGATCGAAAATGAAATTAGCGAAAGCTTAGCGGATGCAGAAACATCTTTCACCCATCAGGCAGTCTCTGTTCAAGCAAGAATAGTACTTTATTTCTCGTAATGAGTATTCGTAACGAATATTTAATTAATGTTTTAAGTAGTGATCCCAAAACGTCATTTCCGACAACACTGTACACAACTACTAAGAATTTGTTGAATATTAAACAAATAATTCTAACGTTTGAATTCAGAAAGCGAGTTAAACTAATCAAAACTTCTAAAAATTGGGATTTTAAAGATACCGAAAAATTGAAATAATGTGCGAAATACGAGTTGATTTTTATCGTTACTAATTTCTTGAAATATTTGCATTAAGTTATTCTGGTAAAATGAAGTAGTTGTAAGATACTTGTGCATTACTTCTACCAACAGTTTATTCTTAATGTAATAAACTCCATGACGAATATTTCAAACAATCTATTTTGTCGAAATGTTATGTCTGTTCTCGAAAAGAGCTGTAGTTTCTCAACTCACAGCCTAAATACCGCAGAGAAAATAATGAGTTTCATTAGTTTTCTTCATTAAAAATACCAGCATTGTATTTTACAAATAAACAAAAAAAAACAAAGTTTGAAGACCTGTACCAGTAAACATTGGAATATTCAAAATGTTATTAGTAAATTGAATACAGATGGAAGGAACGATAGAATTCGAATTGAAAATGACGATTTTGACGAGAAAATGACAGAATGAAATATTCCAGGAAATACATGTAATAGCGATCGCATCATCGAACATTCCATAAAACGCAACAGAAACGCCCGTGTTCCCGATCCAGTTGGAAAATTATCCGACGTGGTGAAATGATACGGCATCGCGATTTGCGTAATGTTCGAATACTGTTTTACGGATTATTATAACAATCGTTTCAAGAGTTTAAATGGATCGGTGCAGCCTCCCAATCTCGGAGTCCATGTGCCTGACAACGAGAAATTTGTATCGATTATTGTGTTAAATTCAATGAAAGTCCAGAATTATCATCGCGAAATCTACAAATAAAATGATTTATACGCATTTCATTAGGCGATGCGTTACATGCTTTATTAATCGAATTTTTTTATGACGAATTGAAGCACTTTAAATAAAATGTTATAACTATTTAGAATGAATTAATAGATCGACAATTTAATAATTGACAATTTAAGTGTAAATGTATTCTAAGATCATTTAATTTACATTATTTAATCATTAATTGTTTTATATAATAAATTTTACCTACAAACGATCTCTTTTTAAAACGTTTTACAAGGCAAGTGATATCTGTCAACGACATGGGAAGTTTCATACAGACGTAAAATAATACTTCTACGTTAAAATAGGTCATGTTTTATGCAACATTTACTTTTTCCTTACGCAAAACGTCAATTAACAATAGTTTACATTAAGATGAATTTTTACACTGAAAGTGTGTACGACGTGATTCCTGTTTGCACATTTTGAAACGAAATGGCTCCGAATGTAAAGGGTTAAGATGTTGATGCGACGTTAAAATTATAAAAAGAAAAAGAATGACTAAATAATTAAACATTTGTCAGCGATCATTTTTCTAACTATATTTTCTATTTAGTCGCAAAGAGAACGTAGTTTTCCCTAAATAATTTAACGTTCCTGTAAATTTCTCCACCTGAATTGATTTTAAAATCTCAAGCTCGGCACAATGCACTGTTCAACGCAACAATTAAATATTCTACATTCGCGGTGAATTTTCGTGTTCCAATTCTTTATAATTTCGTTGCGTCACTGCGTGTTTCTTTTTTAACCATTATGTACCATGTTACTTATTTTTCCCTCTACTGTTTCATCAAAAATAGTACAGGTGAGTACGCAATACTGCCGCGCACGTGACATCAATTTCACGTGATTTTAGTTTTTTTTTTTATTTGCATTCTGTGCACGGTACATCACCGGTAGCGAAATAAAGAACGCTTTGTCAGGTTGGAAATCTATTAGACACCTATCGTTGAGCTATTTTGTTCGACACCTTAAACTGTGAACGGTAATATATTACTTCGTACACGGTAGCTTTCGCACGACTCTAATTTCCGGTTAAATTCTGCAGGAAATAATAAATTTTAAGATCGACCGGCGAGTTCGTATTTAGATCACTGCGACGTATGTGTGAAAAACGTTTTAAATACAAGACGGACCAGTGCGTACAGAGATTGGGTAATAATTTCAAGTCCAGTAAATATTTACAATCGCAAGATTGCCGTTGCAAGGCGCTGTTAGTCCTTTCATTAGTAATGAAGTTTTACAAACGTATGCCATATTTATTATTAGATAATTATATTTTCGATTCAATATTATAATAGTTTTTTGAATGTCGATTATTGGCAGAAAACGTAGAAGATATCTAAATTATAAAAATTCACTAGGAAGTACATTTAGTACATGGTTAGTCCATAAATCGAATGTTTTATTCGCGAATATATGAATATAAAAGTATTGATTACTTTTTTTCATGTAAAATTGCATGTCACTTTATGTGTGGCCGTGAAAACTTCGAAAGGACGAATTTTCAAAACAACGGAAAAGCTTCTGTATGGTATTTGGACGACTGAAACATTTATTCCTCATATTGAATTTCTATTGTTAAATATTTTCTGTTCCAACAGAGAAATATCAAAAGCCCATCACGGAAATATTATTAAAACATCACGCATAAAATGTAACATTGTGTATAAGAGTTTCGAAAATAATTGTCATTTCCAAACATTTTTTAAGATTGATTATTAATCTGATCAAGTTTTGCAAAAATTTCAATTTGAATTATTCATACAATCAAATGTAAATTAATTTCTAAAATCTGTAAATTAAATTGTGTGCACTGTACGAGTCCGTTTATGATTACATGGTTGGCTATGTGAATTTAAGTGAACGTAATATATTGTTACCGTAATGTTACAGTATCAAATTCGTTAACATGAATTTTAAATAATTGTGCTATTAATTTAAGCTCTCTAAAATAATTTGAACTTGTTGGTTACAAATAGAATCTGGATTTTTATGCAAATTCATATTTTTACATCCTCGTAGATTTCCCCGTGTTTTTATTTTCCATAAATGCATAAAGTAAAAGATATTATTGACACAAAAATTGTTGATGGTACAATAAAATAGACGTGATTACCTCGAACTAGGAAGTTTATACTTGAACGTAGCGAATTCATTTTTGCCATTTTTTATATCTTTATCTACTCAGCCATCCTACTCTTCACCTGGTTGAAATGATACCAATGAAATATACCAATGTGCCATATTAAAGATACGTTAACGCGCAAATACTAATAATTAAAAAATGTACGTCTCGGCAAAGTTAATATTAAAAATGCCTTGTGAAGATAATCAATTTCATCTTTATATTTTCATGTAAGTACAGCACGGAAACCCAATCTCATACGTACACAAATGATGATCGTATAAGTACACTCGGCGTAAGGAAACCTATTAATATATACCGTGTATACATATAGTATAGCCTCAGGTGCGCCAATTTCTGCGCGGCATTATCAACTCTCTGTTACGCTAAATTCTGAAGCATACTTGCTACGATTTCGGAAGCATAGCCGGGTAATAAACAATTAGAAGAGATAAGGAAACGTAACTGAAACTACCTAACAACTTATACGGTCCAACGAACTGCGTAATTCACGAAAGGAGTGTCCTATGAAGTTGTACTTTGAAGTTGGGAGTAGAATAAATTAACTATGATTGATAGAGTACGCGAGTACACAATGTAATGTTTCTAACTGCATTGTGAGAGTTATTACGAAACGGAATTGCTTTGAAAAGTAAAATGAAAATTCCGATGCTTTGCACATCGAATAACAAAATTACACGACAGAAATTCGTTAAGAGCCCGATCGGTACGAAATGGAATTTATTTATGTAGACTGTAATAGTGTATAATGGTAAAAATGTTTCTTCAGTGAAGGTAGAAAAGGAATAAATAGAAGAAAATTGATTGATTTAAGAAATAGTTAATGCAGCATGTACCGAATCCTCTTTAAATCCCGTTCTTTGAAGTGATTCTTAGACGCCTCCATTTTTTTTTTTTTTTTTTTTTAATTCCATGAACAGTAATTCCACTATTCAACATTATGTAATTCTTGTGTCATGTGTATGACTAATGCTCCAATAAAATTAATTTTATCCTGACCTTTTCGATTTCACTAATAGAAAAAACAAATTAAATGTTCTATGTAAATGAACACGATGTTGCCTTGAGCTTTCATTGAGTTTAATCTACGTCCCCGTTAAATTAATATCGAGCAAAATTAATTAGTTGCCGCTTCGATAAATTAATACGCGACGGACTGTAAAACCGTACACGGTGTTTCTACGCCCCGTTCATTGCGTCATATTATATACAGTTTACGAGCAATAAACGCAGAGATGCATCCTTCATTCATTGGCTCGATCCGTCTGAAGGCATATCTTACAAGCTAATTAGTCGTAATGCTACTCGACTGGTAGCAAAGATAAATTAATGTCTTGAAACCAAGTTCCCGTTCTCCCTCCTACTTTTCATCATTTTTTTATTAACACGCCTGGTGTTGATTACGTGAAGATAAGGTGGATAATCTTGTTCAACAAATATTCTCTTCCTGGAACCTTTCTTCGTAAACTGTTCATTTCAAGAAAGAGGAATATCTTAAAAAAAAAAAAAAAAAATAATACTTAAATAGTAATACTTAAGTTTCTTTAGACACGATAACTTCCAAGCCGATTATACGAAACTTTCGACTGTTATTTTACGTCTCTTCTGATTTTTTCCGTTTCATTTATTAAACGCTATTCGTCAATGATTGCGTGCATTTACATTGCTTTAACATGCAGTACAATAAAGTCTCAAGTTATTCCCACTTATATCCTTATGTATTGTCCTCTACGCTTATGTATTTGTATTTTAAATATCTTTTCCTCAATAATTTCTGTTTGTATATGAATTGATATGTACATAAACCTGTTTGTTTTCAATTAACCTTACGAATTTTTATACAAATATTTAAAAATCATATACATCATACATACATTACATACCTATTTTATTTCGTCATATATTGAACTTCATCATCGTATCTTTTAAATGAATAATATAACAACAATTTCGTTTACGTCACAGTATAGAGCCCGTTGTATCCTGCAATTTACATGTAAACAATATTTTCGTATCATCGATAGTTATTGCTTTAATTTTTCTTCGTCGCCACCGACTCACTCGGACATCGGTCGACGTGTTCAATAGTTATTGAAATATGCGTTTGTTAAACTTTAGCGTGGACACCCTGTATAGGTATATCTACGAGTATATGCTTTCCTCTCTTACCACTTGACCGCGTCTCTCCGGAGACGAATCTATCCATCGAACCTCTAGAAGTCTTTGTACCTCGCTTTGAAGAGGATTCGACAATTCCAGAAAGTAACGAGATCAACCACACGTCTCATAGAAAATTTTCGCGCCTTTTAGACAGGGCTAAGTATGAGAAAGCCGGAGGGGGAACGGGTGGTCGACTGCCTGATGGCCGAACGAATAAACACCGACTAACGGCTAGTGAACAGCACAACAAGATAAATGGGCAGTTTAAAGGTAAACGGATGTGCTTTTTGCGACTCACATGGGAAGCTGACCGGAGGATGACTCTGGGCATTGTGCGCGTTATGAAGGTGTCTCGGAGTCGCGACGCGTTGCCTGCAGAAGCACAAAACACCCGCCGTGACCAGGCCCGCTACGCTCAGGATCAGAAAAACGAGGGCGACCGCGAACCAGGTCGTCTGCATGCCCAGGATCGTCGACACCTCGGAGTCTGGAACAGAGAAGAAAACGGGAAAAGGAAAAACATTGTCAGCTGCGGTGGTCTTTCAACGCTTATCAGCAGGCGCCCGGTTTTTTGGCGATCTCGTGCATCGCGGTGCACCGTCGCGCGTACCTTCCTCGTGGAATTGAAAAATTAACGAGTGGTTGAAGAACGACGCGCCGTTTTTTCCTTCCGTCACTTGCAGAATGCATTGTTCGCCGTCTTTTTACTTCTTCGCGCAAAGCGTTTCACGATTTTTACCCGATGGTGCCTGTCGCTGATTGAGAAGCGAGAGGATGTCGTTGCGGAGGTTATTAACTGCTGTTGCAACAAACATTTTTGTGATCTTATCTTTATGGAAAATATCCAACATGAGCCTCTTTGATTTCGTTGCGAATTATTAACCTTTTGACCGCGAAGAGCGTATCACCCGCATCTCTAAGTACAGTAAATGTAAATTAGCACTACCTGTATTCTGTGAGTCGAAACCTATCTGGAGTACGGTATAAATTCAATTCATAAACGTGCATCCCATCGAAAGCCACACGAATTTGTTTCGTTGGTTGGTTCAATTATGGCATGCATAGCGTAAGCTTTTTAACTGTTGCTATGATATAACGGTAGATCGTAGCGTTTCGTGCACGGAAACGGAACATTTGATTTGTTACGCAGTAAAATTTAATCTTGACTTTTGGGTAACATTAAAACCGCGCAGTAGGTTTACAACCCCGGAAAGTAATATATTTGAACATTTTATATAATTCTGACGCGATGTGACGTTTTCATAGCACACTGGTGAAAATATCGTTGGTCTGCTAAAGAGGTCAGGTGTGCGGATGGCAAAAACTTCGTAACGACGATATTGGATGAGTACCTCAATTTGAATATGAAACTTAATAATTCATGCATAACGTTACGGTCTTGAGTACAATTCCAGTGGTCCAGATTAAACATTCAGTCATTTCGCTGGTATTGTATGGCTTATATTTCATGTAAATCGATTATATTTTCAATACTTTATGAATACTTATTTACTGTAAAGCGAATGGAACATTTCATATAAACCTATGAACCATAAAATAATGTAAAAATACGAAAAAGAAAGCGAATTAGTGAGGTATAATATAACGAAGGCCAAATTTTAGAAGCTTACAATTAGCGAAGTAAAGACAAAGAATTTATATAAAGACTTTCTTCGGAAAGAAAGATTTCATTCTTTCTTTTTTTTTTTCATCGCGTGTTTTATCATGGAGGTGTATGCGCACAATGGCATCACGAAACTTTTGTTCCTTTACGATATTTAAACCAACTACTGAATGGACTGTTGGATAAGCGTTCCAGCGTTCTTTCTTCCGGCAGAGAAATTTTATTTAAATTCTTAGCTTTCAAATTTCTTAGCCTTTATTCGAATAGTTGCAAGTGTTTTACATTTCTCTATACTGCTTCACCAATTTGCCTTCATCTTAATAATTCTATAGTATTTCATGATTCGCGAACCCGAGAATAGTTTTGTCTATCTAAATATAACGGATATTAAGTGGAAAACTTTTGTAAATGCATGACCCGATAGCTTCCCAATTAATGAATGTCAATCTGTCCAATCATAAATGGAACTTCACGAGTTTGTTTTTAAGTAATACTACGACGGACACTTAGACAACATCATCTTCTACCTTCAGTCGTCACCATGTGTGCTTTTATTTAAAATAAACACGTAGGATATGTTCTCTTGTCCAACTATGTAATTATTTTCTTCGATAAAAGTGGTATTGATGCGTTGTACAAAATATTGTGATATACTTTAGAAGGATAATATTGGTTCGTCTCTGTTTGGAAAACTTACAGGTGCGATGGAGTATTGAAATTAATGAACGGTGGTGCATTTGGAAGAGCCTCTACTTCTTCAAGTAAATTAGTGTTAGAATTTAATCAAAGAAAAACTCGAATGATTATCGGGGCGCATATTTTCGAATCATCATTTAAGAAACTGTTGAAAGTAATCCAAGAACGGCAAGATGGCGCAGAGAAACGCGTAGATCCCATAAATATACCACGAATGCTGGCAAGCGCAGTAATACATATTTGCAAGTTAAAATGTTATCTCGCACGAAGGATAATCTTGCCGCAACAGCGTTTTGCTTGAAACGCTCCAGGCTTTGCATAGTAATAGCATTTCTTTGATTCGTTTACTCCCGGGCAGCGCGTCGAAATAGATACCTTAATTTCACATCTCTAGAAATTGAAATTGGATTCGCATGTTATATTGCAGTCCGCTAGGAACTTTGAAAGTTTCCATGAAATTCCTAGTAGCGATTAAACAAGGTACGCTAAGAGATTCATCGTCGCATTTTGTCAGCTTGGAAAACAAAACAAAATACTACAGGAGTGTCACTACGAAAACTAAGGCACGGAGAGATTCGAACATCCACGATCTCCGAATCCACAGTCGACCGCTTTTCCTGCAATTTTTGTTTCTTTTTTCATTTTTGTAAAGAAGTTTGTTAGATTGCAGATCGTACATTCAGGTATCGTTTTCGGTCCTAAACGAACTTAATGATAAAAATGACCACAGATAATCGTAAGAGTAAATTTCTAGTTGATCGTGCGCGTACGATTCTCTTAGAAAAACGACAATTGTATAATACTACTCAGTCTTTGTCAAGTCGAAGCTTGGTTTTACTTATGGGAAAATTGAGAGTAAAAACAGCCCAAAAAAACCCATACAGCATTAAAAAAAAAAAAAAAGACGAAAGAAGGTACTATTTACAACAGAGTATTTAAAGTAGAGCACTTAAGCTTTTCCTACACGACCAATTCCGCACCGCATGATCCGTGATCTTGTTTGACTCCTTATTCTTGGCTATGGAGGCCCAAGCTTGGCCATCCTGAAATTGACATTAGCCCTCGAATATCCGTCTTTTCGGTTTCTCTCTCCTTGTCTTTAACATCTTTAATCGTCGTCTTTTGGGAGTCTTACTCCGACAACATTATCAGGTTCCATGCTTGAATAACTATTTTCTTCCTTAACTTTTGTCAGTAAGTGTACATTAATTTACTTCTTACTCCATTTCTTGGAAGTTCCACGTCGGTGAGCCCACGCTACGGACCCAAACAAACCGTCAAATTACAGAATTGAATTCCATGAGCATTCAGACGTAACAAGAGCTTCCATTAACAGAATTAAGCTACAAGCCGTTAAGTTTCAGACAAATTGCACGCCTACGTTTGTTTCTAGCGCTGTACTTAATTATCTTGGAACACAGCCCCAGATCTCCACCCTAAAGAACGATTTTGTTCGTGCGTTTCGTACAACTGCATACAGATGTTATTCTCGCGATTCGTGAACGGTAACGTCCTTATCAATGTAGCTATTTATGCTACGACGACGCGGTTCCTTTTCTAACGGCTAGCTAGACGGACTCGATTAAAATAGCAATGGCGGCTCAACTACCTGCCAGATGTCAAGTAAACTGACAACGAAAGAGAATTAATTCCCCGGGGCGTCGTACAATGTGTTCTGCCGCGCAGCCAGCACAGAAACCGAGCTCTGAGACGTGCACGCAGTTTCGTTGAATCGGGAGATCGATAGAGCGCGGCATACTTTGCTTTTTATCATTAGAGGCCGCGACATGCTACCGTATCGCAAAAACGACGAAAAGTTCAACAGAGACACGGTGCTTCAGCTACACCGCGGTTACGCGACGCTTGAGCGAAGTACAGGGGAAATCAGAACAAAACGAAACGTATCAAATTTAATGACACGCGATAGTCACGACGAGCAAGGTTGGTAGGTCCTGAGTTTTTCATATTTTCTTTCGAATTTCCCAAAAAATTACATATTTCGCCATTACAATGGATCAAATGTAATTGACGGTTACTTGGAATATCTGTTTGTATGTGCAGAAAGTGAAAATTTTCAAAAATGTCTCAGAACAATCATAACAGTGATACAGCAAGGTTATTTATTACACCCAGATACTTTTTTTAACACTGGTGTTTAATACGTTCCTCAGAAATTATTGTTAAAAAGAAAGTGCATAGAAAGATAAGTTTTCTATAGTGAAATTGGGAATACGTTTCGTGGCTTGTCTTTCACGTATCTTTGAAGCTTTTTGGATTTGTTTGACGCATTATTACCAAAGACTGGTATTTTTATTAGATCACTCATAGTCACGTACAGTATGACAAAAAAAAAAAAATATTTCCAGCAAGATAATGATTGCACCGCCACAAAAAAAGAAAAGAATGAATCTTATATATATCGTGGCTAAACAAGTAATTACTCCACTATTCCATTACTCAATCATCTGATGTAAATCCTATAGAAAATTTGTGGCATATTTTAGACTTGCAGATCAGAAAAAGAAAAATATCGAATAAAAATGATAAAAGTTGCTCTTATCAAGGAATGGTCGGAAATTTCAGCCGATATCACAAAAAAACTTCTAGGGTCAATTCCAAGACGATTACAAGCGATCGTTGAGGCTAAAAGAACGATTACAAAATATTAAAAATATATTTTGTAATCATAACTGTGAAAAAATATCGATGTGTTTGCGAAGACTTTCTTGACTACGAAATTTTTGTTTTCTTTAAATTATTTTCGAACGGTAGATTATTAATATTTCTAGGTCAACGTATTTTTCCTGTCTATAACGAAGCATTAAAACACGTACGTTATATCAAAGCATTATCTCTTTACAAACAGTTATTCTCAAAAAACTGTGCGTGCGAATAATTTTTTGATCCGGTATATTATTAATTTTAAAACAATGATTTTGAAATCGTGGTGGATGAAATAAAGTTGACAAAAAAGAAAGACTTTTTTGAATATAGGTCGCGACACCTTGCGACCTCTTTTTGTCAATCGCCGATCGGTCGGTAATCATGCATATTATCGATCGTCTATCAAATGCGTTTAAAAAAAGTTGTTTTTAAGGGATGACTTTGATTTTATATTTAGTTTGACTGCGATAGATTCGAAGGTTTTCAAAGCTCCCACGAAATCAAATCTTTCGTCATTGTAATGGTCTTAATATAGTTTACCGCTGACAAAGTAAAGAATTTGTGACAAAGTAAACAATTTAAGATTCAGCGACACGTGGCAATTATACCACTGACAGAAGAAAATTATCGTACTTCTTATATAAAATTACGTAAAATACGATATGTATCCTTTTCAGCTTTTTCTTAAGTTCCGTTCTGAATTCTTTTCTACTAAATGGATTACCTGAAGCTCATATCTAAATGCACCCATTAACGCAACAAAATGTCTAATTCTGACTATATCATTTCTGAAATCCCTGGAGACGAGGCTAACATTCTGCCCGCCACTATGAGACGTAAGTTCGATTACAAAGTCAATTTGCCCGCGGCGTATTTGGTTTGAAATATGAATGTAGCCTCGCTCCTGAAGGGGGTAGGAGTTCTCGTAAATGAATCGCTGGTAATTAGAACTTACTGGCACAGAGGGTGGAGGTAGCCTCGTCAGAACCGTCGCCGCAGTGATTCACACCGTCACAAATGAGGTCCGTCTCGATGCAGAATTCGTTCTGGGTGCACCGGAAGTCCTTGCAGCTGTGCTCTGGAAAAGGAAAGAAAAAATTCGGTGCTGAGAGGCGGCACAATAGGGGAGCGAAGACTGAAAAAGTATCGCGGACAAGTGCATTAGCCTTGCGAAGGGGTTACGCACCCCTCGAGTCGAGGGCTCTCCTCGACAGGTGTCGAGGCTTCAACGACAGTCTAGTTTCGAAACACGTGGCGCACTTTTCGGCTACGAATTCCCCAGGCAATTTTCATCCGATTCGTAGAAGAGTTTAAATCCTTCAAACCTACTCCGTCGTTTCTCCTTTCATTCCACACCTGCTTAGTTTTCGAGGCAGGCTTCGATGTGAACATTGATACCAAACGATGAAAATTGTGAAAAATAAATTTAGTCGTACGATTTTCTTTCCGTTTGTTTCATCTGACCAATGAAATGTATAAATGTCTATGTATAAAGAAAGATTGTATTTAATATGTACGCAATAATTTGATAGAAAGCAAAATGTTACTCGTTTGATAATTCGTACCATTATTGATGGCAGTGTTGGGCATTAAGCAATTACATTTTTAATCAGTGAATCGATCAATTGAAAATTTAATTTGCAATGTATTTCGCTGCGATTGAAGGTTCATTATAATTGATAATTGTATCGTCGATGATAATTACATTCAGTTATAATTAACCGTCAATTGGAACAAAATTCAATTGCAACCGATCAATTTCTTTAAATTGTAATTAATAATAATTAACTAATTAACACTCCCTTTCAAAGCTGTTTAATTTTTCAAAGTTCAATTATATTTATCGTAGAATAACACGTTTGGATTTCTCAATTTTTAGTCACTTCTTATACATACATCAAAAACTACTATCGGTGCCATAAAGTAAGTAATCTGCAATAAATTATCCAACAACAGTACAAAAAAAAAATATATCGTATATAGTATTTAACATTTAATCTGCTTATTACCTTTGAAACATGAGGTTTGCTCTTACAATGGAAATATAGAAAACCTCTCTAGATGGAAAGCCTCGTGAAACGTTTAATTACCGAAGAAGACCTATAAAATACGCACTGGGCAACTGGATAGCCAGCATATAATTACCAATGATTTATAATTCATAATCGATTTACGCTATGTGATCACATATGAATCGAAATATCCTACCTATATACACCTATGTACCTATATACCATAGTTCGTAAATTAGAGTAAATTACCCGAATTACAACGTCATGATTAATCGTATAGCGCAGAGAACTGGCCAATAAAGAACAAATTTGATTATAATAGCTGAGGCTACACTGCAAGTCCATTAATTACGCGAACCTGCACTTCGATACCAACATCTGTCTTGCTGCAGTTCCGTTTAATACGAATGATTATTTCTGATGATCTGATTCCATCGGAGAAAATTAATTGATCGAAAGTGCATAATTTCTCTAATTATCCCAATACGTTAGGATTGATTTCAATATATGCAACATCATTAATATTAACGAATAATTTGGATAACTAGTTCGATAACGCCAATGGCGACAATTCCATAGTGTCGATAATCAAATTAATTTCGCAACGTACCAGATCTCATTATCGACGTCTTGTTTCTCTTTCCGTGAGAAAAAAATGTGTGTTGAATCAGATATTCGTCTAACAAGAAACCATCTTTAATTACGCAGGTAACCAATTTTGAAACGTAAAAAGAATATACGATTATTTTACATTATATCAATTTACTCTATACCCATTTCAACATTTAATAAATATTATAAAAGAAAGTAATACGAGACTTTTCCCATTACGAAAGATTTCTCACTCCCTGTCTAGATCAACGATCCACTGAATTTACTTTCCTCCTGTGAGGAATTCACTTTAAAACGAAGAATATACGCTGGCCAATTATTCTTGATGGAAAAGCACGCGGATGATAGGAGCTATAACTTTGGTCGATCATAACAAAGTAGTCGATGAAGGAACGCGGCGAAACGGGGGGGGGGGGAGAGGGTAACGATTCCTTTTGTTCCCCCGTTCGTAGTTGTAACTTCCGGGGGACGGGCAGAGGGGTTGTCCGGAATCGAAGGTAATAAAACGAGAAACGGAGGGTTAAAGGATTGGCGCGAGAGAAATGGCTCGTTGGAAGCCAAAGAAAAAGCAGAAACCATCGCGACGGCCGGGGGAAGCGTAATTTTCTATAATTTAATAGTTGAAATTCTTTTCGCCTTTATCTTTCCCGTTCTCCCTACCATTCAGCCAGATTCGGAAGATTCACGGGATGAAGGAGCAGAGAAGCAGTGTGTTTCATCGTGGTTAAAAACGGACGAGACGGTCTACAAATCTTGTACACTATCACTGGAATGAAATTATTTGTAGCGAGTGGACCTCTCGGTGATATTATTTTTGGAACTGTCGTGTCGAAAATTGATATATGGAGCTCTGAGATCAAAAATAGAAGTTCAGAATTGCATTAGTTACGTGCTTTATCGTAAAATATTTATAAAAACTATCGCCTTAATATGGGGATCCGTTCAACGACATGCATGTAAATTTTAACACAAATGTAACACATGTTCAGGAAAATATAATATTAGTTTGTGTGTACAGGCATATCATTCTATTTATATATTAATTCGAAGCTGTCAGTTTTTGTACGGTAAATTTTATTGGATAGAATAATATCTGGCCAATATTTAAACAAAGTAACCCTTAATTAATGACAAGTTTAAGGGATTAGTTGAGAGATCTTACTTGTATGTCGACAGGACATTTTCGATATATTTAAATATATTTAATAATTAAGTATATTGCATGTATAATATTTAAATAAGATATGCTGGACTGACTTTTTTCCTTCCTTGTGTACGATTACTTTCAAATATTTTTGTGAAAGACTTTTTTTCCTTGAGGACTTGGAAAATTAGAAATTTTTTTAAGTTATCTTATCTACTAGGCCCTGTCCTATTTGCATGAATTATTTTAACTAAAAATTGTTAAATCGGTTCAGTAGTTCCGGATATTACCCCCTTGCATACAAGCAAACAAACAAACTTCACCTCTTTACAATATTAGTACAGATATTATATTTTATCGCGTTATGTATAAATTGAAAGTAAGTTTAAACTTTTACTTTTTACTCTAAGTGAAAATAAATTTATTCTTGTAACGACATCAATATTTGCATCAATTAAACTTGAAATAGTAGCTTTTGATGGCAATTAACGTAAAGCTCCCATGTATTTTCCATCGACTAGAAACTCCGAAACTTCGGACGTGAATAGAGTTTTCAGAAGGACTATATTTCATTGCGACTGCGATTGGACCTACGAATACTCGCAAGGGGCTCGTTGACTTTCTACAGGCTATTATGGAGTCAGGAACTACCCCACTTAAAAGTCTAGGAGGGTTTGAGTTTCGAACCGTGTAAATTGTGTAAATAAATTAGTCAGACGCGTACCTGACTTTACATTAAACCTTTGTAAACCGTTACATCTTCCAACATAATTGGCCACCATAAGTTTAGCGATTATTTAGAACGATGTAAGGTTAAGGTACAGATAACAGGGTGCGTCGACTTTGTTGAACGGTACAAGTAACAATAAAGCGGAAAATACAATAGAAGAGTTATTTGTAAATATGCTGGTGTCGTTAAAATAAATGTATTAATTAGTTGAGTAACATACATGCAGAACGAAATTGTACGAAGTGCTTTATTGAATATTTTATACGTGCAACCATTTTGTAAAAACATATCAATTATTATTCATTAGAATATCAGGATTCGAATAACCTACTTTCTATTTTCTATAAAAACGACAGTAATTTTGAAAATGAAAACGATGGAATTGTTTTTATTCAATCTTTTTATCGACATGTACATGGTGTTGTTTCCGTAGAAAGTCATAAAAATCTTGTTGAAGAAACTTCTTCGTATCTCCGATAGTTTTCGAGATAGCACCAGAGGCGCGAAAGTTTGGAGGGTAGCTTCATCCCTTAAATTTGAGTTACCACGGCTAAAAAGAAATACGTGTCTCGTATTTTTAGACGGTGTGCAGCCTGCAAAGTTTCATTAAAATCGACGTCGGAGACCTCGCAGAAATAGACACCTCGTAAAAATTTGATAACCTTGTTCAGATGTAATCCTTTTTCTGTCCAAAGGGTGGCATAAATGCCAATCAAGTATGTACCGAATGAAGTATAAATAATACATTGGATATGAAGAAAATTTTACGATGGAAGTTGAACCATTACATATTGCAACGTCCATTTATATTGCACGTCCTGACTTTAAAAAACTGCCAACAGAATATATATAAAAGTATAATTCATACATTAGGTTTCTATTTTAAACCATAACTCAACAACAACAACGTAATGCAATAGAATTAATAGTTCCTGGATAATACAGGCATGTTAACAGTTCGGCTGCCAGTCGGAATCTGACAGTTTGACAGTTACACCTGCAACTGTTCCTACTAAGCATGGCAGGTCCTGCCGCTACTCGACAGGGACCACGGGATGTTTTCGTACAGCAATACGATATACAAGATTATTATTAATAAACATTTGATTAACTTTTAACTTCGATCGCAATTATAAGTTTAACAGTTTCAATTGAAATGATATAATTTGTTATTTGATATTCTATACCGTGACTATGAAACTTGCTACACGTCATCTTTCGAATTCATATCGACGAACTGTCATTGCTAAAATTGTGTTCTCGAAAACAAAACCTCGTACAAAACAATTGCATGTTAAAGTGTACTTGTGACACATGAAGTGTTACTTCTACACAAAAAAAAAAAAAAAAAAAAAAACAATTTATATCAAGTTTCAACCCCCTACTTCACTATTGGGATAGGAACGGACAGTAACGTGTTTTCATTCGATACTTTTTTCATGAAATATTTTTTACATGAAAAATTAAACATGAAATAACAAACAAGTTTCAAGTTTAAATGTTTCGTTTAACTTCAACCAGTGCGACAGCCATGTCTAAATTCAATACGACGCAAAGAGTTAAATATCCATATTTAGTATTTTCTCCAGATGTACATTTAATTTTGCTAACAATCGTCGGGATCTTCACCAGGTGGACAATGATATTCCATACGGATAACGAGTGCCCTGTTTGCGTCACCTTATGTGCAATCAAAAGCGCTAATCGATCGTGGAATTCGATTGCTAACAGTACCAACATCGGTGTACTGGCTCCACGGGCAAACACGATCGCAATTGTAGGTAAGTTCGGCGCGCTGTGACGAAACGAAACGTCAACGGTAACGTCGAACGTACGTTTGCTCAACGACTACTGTTAATTCCATCAGCGTATCGACGCAATTACAACGGATTCGCGCCACGTCGTTGTTCCCCGTTAAATTATTAGGTAATCGGGAAAGTTAAACAGCGTCGCCGCGACTCGAGTAGGAATATTCTCTGTCGTTGGCGTTGTTTGCATCGATTAGTATCGGCAGCGATGCTAATGGCTGCTAACGAGCCGCCACTGCAAATGGCGCACTTACAACGAGAACGTTCGAATTACTTCGTACAGTTCCGATGCCATTACGAGGGGGGAAATGGGGGAGGGGAGGGGGGGGGAGGGGAAACGGTATAATCTACCGAGAATCGATCGGGAAGTAATATCCTATGTTTTATTCATTTCCTGTTCTCAGTGCGGAATCTCTTGATCTTCCTACAAACGACCGATCGGATCTTCGCGTTCTTTCAGTTGATTATCAGCCGCGTCGATTCTCTAATAATTGCTGCTGGTGCACCGGAAACACGTGCCAACGAATTTTGCGATAAACTCAAGCCACGCCATGAAAACGAGAAGCAGGAGCGAAACACAATTATGATTTGATTCTCGTCACTCTCTCGGGACCAAGCATTGTTATTTCGACATATACAGGATGTCAACAACATTTTCGCTAAATAAAAAGTTGTTTCGAATCACCCTTCGAGGCATCCCTTTCAAGGACCTCCAACATTTTTGGGACACCCTGTATGAAAGCGATCCTGATCCACGAACTGATTTTATATCGTTGGGTTTTTTTGTGATACTGTTACCGTTGACTCTTTTTAAACATTCAGGGTTCGCTTTATTGTAATAGTTTAACATCTTTTCGAAAGGAAATGACATAGAAACGTTCACAAAACGTGTCTGAAAAAAATATATAAAAGATAAACGAGAAAAGTATGAACGAAATATCACCCTGAATAGCATTTCCGAATCCGTTCTGCTGCTGGATCCATTAAAGAGCTCGTAAAAGTGCTTTAACGTATTTGACATACGCTTTTTAAGTGGAGCGGTGACCTGTCCGCGTAGATCTTCATGTCCAGCCACGTTTTCGGGATTATGAACCAACGACGCATGAACCTTTCGGAAAAATGATAATTTTCAACTCGTATGGAGAACACAGTTTTGTCTTCATGATGAAATTTTAACATCTCGGTTAATTTAAAAAAAAAAAAAGCTATATTCATTTTTAACCTTTTAAGGCTCCTTTTAAATAATACTTTATCTTCTGCTCTTCTCTAGATACTTTTCAAAATATTGAAAAAATATTACACTAATTCTTGCCGATTTATGGCAGCATATTCTTGCACAAACCGTAACTTTCAGGGTAGTTCATGTTTGTGCACGTTATGATGTAGCCGACATTAAAATGAACGCTCCCGATGGGTCAATGAAACTCGTAACGACGAAATATTGTTCACATAAACGGACGTGATTTCGCTGATATTGAACGCACAAATTTTACCGATATTGATGCTCTCTCCATTCACCTCGTATCACACAGAAATGCTGAACAATGGTAAATCCTACGCGTATCTGTACAAGTGCCTCGACGTATTCAAAGCACAATCAACACAGTTGCAAGCCCTACCATTTTGGAATATGTTAAACCATTATAGTCACATTGAATCTACCTACTAAATACTTGTATTTTCTTCTTGCGAAACCTTTTCCCTTATTTTTGAAATTAATAATTAGATCTGATGAGCTAGTATCGTATTTTTCGGTTCAGCATTTTTTAAATCGTAATTAGACACGCATTTGTATGAATTTTTACTGTGTTTTTAGTTGTGGTCATTTTATTTTTAATCAAAATTATACCAAAGTCCTTTTCTGTAATTTATAATTTGATTTACGTTTGAATTAGAACAAACATTATACTAACATCTTCGAATCTATTACTATTGTCTAATGGTTTAAATGACAGATGTACGCATTGTACGTATATTCTCAGTACATTCATTTTTCTAGTAAAATAAAAGGTTGAATTGCAGTAAATATTCCAGCATGTCAGCATTACGACTCGCGAAGCAAAACCACAAGTATAGTATCGACTGGAAGCACGTATTGAAATTGAACCCATCCCTACCCCGGGCCGTCCTAATTTTTGATTTTGATGGCTCGCGCATTCAAGTCACCTCGCGACAACGAGCCGTCAGAATCTTTCTGACTCGAATTGTCCGCTACAAAAGAACAACGTCTTGCCGTGAAAGAACGTATCCGTGTTTTCAATGAACAGACTCGCTCCCCATTGAGGTCGTAGCCTTCTTCGTTCACGGGATATTCGAGTAGAATTAAACGCGCCGGAATCATGGAAGGTGGATAGGGGGCGGCGGCAGAGGGCGGAGGAAAAGATTTCTTCATCGCGTCGACGAGAAACTGACTTTCTGCATTTACGTGCAGCTACCGTTTTAGCCCGCCACATTCATCCTTATTCACGCGACAATCCACCACCAGGCCGGAGATCGCGTGCGCTCGCTCGCGTACCGGTGAATATAATAAACCGCAAGGGGATGCGCGATTACGATAACGACGCGAATGACGACATTAACGAGATGGTAATGACGATAATCGTCTCGATCCTGCTCCCTTTAGAAGTGTCTGAATGACGTTGCGCTCTGTCGGAGCTTCTAAAATCTATTAGTCAACTAGCTAGATTCGCTCGAATGCGACGATGGAAATATTATTTCCACGTGAAAATTACTTTAGCGAATTATGATAACTCTCGCGAGTTAGAGAGGTTAACTGCTCCACCTTTTGCTTGGCTTTAGTGTTTTATATAAAGTTCTTCATTCGGATGACAGCGCTGTGTACCAACGCTAAATGGTAAAACGCAAAACGCTAAATAAGTGGAAAGAGAATTCATGCAATTCGTAACGCGTTAGCTGTTGACATTGTTCTTCTGTAGAGCTCGAGTTTTATTTTTATTTTAAACCGCGTGCCTTAGGGGGTCGATATGTCAACATTTCGACCGAACCTCTCAATTGCCAACTTTCATGTTTTTAGAATACTAGGGACGATGTTCCTTTCGCGAAGCGTTTCTTCATCAACGTAACAAACGTGGTACGAAGTGCAACCTTCCTTCCTTGTTCGGAATCGCAGTGTTCCCCGCACATTCATCATCGCCCCATATATCAGAATCTGGACGTTTACACGAATCGCAACGTGCAGAGACGCGTGGTCACGTTGGCGCACAAACGGCGAAACGCGCGACGACGGTGGTTCGCGGCACGGAAGCGCCGCGCAAATGCATAAACACATTAGTTGCCCGTAACGGGGCTGTGCCAACGGAATTCTGACGCATGCAGGCTGGAACGGAAACCGAGCAGAGGGTGGAAGCCCGAGTCCCGGCACAAAGGTTGCGCCGGAGTGCTGGGCTTAATGGATACGTATGGGAGGCATCCCCATGGAAATGATTTCTCCACCCTTCACCCTAATTCCGTGTCGAGGCCGGCGCATCATCGCCTGGTGACGCGCCTGTGCACGAAACGGTGAGTCACCTGACAACCGATTCGCAAAAAGAGCCAGAAATTAACCCATTCACTGCCAGGCAAATTTAAACTCTTCTGCCTTGGCCGCCAAGATTTAATGCAGGTGTGTAATCTAGGTTTCTATTTTGATAATAAAAAAGTGATATTAAATTTGGTGTTTCAGAAAGAAAATTTACGATCTTCTTTTGCAATAATTTGTGACTCGAAACACATCCCTCGAGTGATTGCAATCAATTTGAACTACGAAACGTCTCGTGGTCGGTAGCGAATGAATTAAAGATAAATTTCTGTTTTTACCGGCGGTTAATTATTTTGATAATAAAAAGTGATATTAAATTTGGCGTTTCAAAATGAAATCTCATCCCTTAAGTAATTGCAATCAATTTGAATTACGAAACGTCTCGTAGTCGGTAGCGAATGAATTAAAGATATATTTCTGTTTTTACCGGCGGTTAATTATTTTGATAATGAAAAGTGATATTAAATTTGGTGTTTCAAAATGAAATCTCATCCCTTAAGTGATTGCAATCAATTTGAATTACGAAACGTCTCGTAGTCGGTAGCGAATGAATTAAAGATAAATTTCTGTTTTTACCGGCGGTTAATTATTTCGATAATAAAAAGTGATATTAAATTTGGTGTTTCAGAAAGAAAATTTACGATCTTCTTTTGCAATAATTTGTGACTCAAAACTTATACCTTGAGTGATTGCAATCTGACTGGAGATATATGAACCATAACGAAACTAATAGAATAAAAACAACTTCGATATTTATTTAACAAAAAATTACGGGATGTAAACTTTTCAAAAAAACTTCAATTTGCAACAAGAAGAATGCTTATTGTCACAGGTTGACGTCGTAAGAAGTTGTTTATTACGTCCTACAAGTCCGTATTTGTACTGAAATGGGTGGACTGCTCTGTGTCGTCGAGAATAGATCAAAAGTTTATCAGAACGATGCTCGATCACGCTATCACGTTTTCCATAGTCGTTTCTCCTTCTCGAGTATCGCCTGCGCGCGATTCATTCTCACCGATTCAGTTAACGCGCTGTATAAGCGCGCAATGCATTTCATGAATGAACCGCGATTCGTTTGCACTCGAAAACGTTTCTGGTTCTTGATCGAATGTACAATCTCAATTCGCTTGAAACGACCGAATATTCTTTCTTTCACGAATGCTACAGCCCAGAATATCGACTTTTCTATCACCGTCACGACCGCAGTCCACATGCAACGCACCGTTGTATACATGTTAAGACAACGATTAGGTTAGCCATATTGGACAATTTTTTTGCCAAACATTGTATAGAATACTGTAAACTTGCTTTCTTGACATGTTGTTAGGAACCACCCGGATAGTATAAATCTATATTTGCAACCCTCAGAAACGTGAGCCAGCCGAGTTACAGCCGATAAACTGCGAAATTTTCGCATTTTTTTCAGCTTTTCGCAAAAAAGTCACCAAAGGAGTATCCTACCGAGAAAAGTAATTGTTACCTATTTTTAAGTAGATAAAATTTCCTACAATTTAAGATGCGCTGGAGCTCCGTAGCCCTCTCAGTTTCAGAGATACAATTCTGCGAAAATTGACAAATTTTCCCACAAAAAAAGTTTGGGAGTTTTAACTTTTGGTCTACTTTCGACTGATATATTGACATAAATACTCGTCTTGCGCTAAACTCTCGAGAAATGAAGTTGCAGCAAATTGCACGAGTCTTTCTACTCTAGAAGACCGAACGAGTTGAATTTTGTTTATGTTGTCTGTACGTATAGAGTATGCAGCCTATGCCTTCAAAGTTATATTGGAAAATTCATGAAATTGATAAAGTTACAACAGTTTGATTGAGAAGTTCACACGATGAGAGAAACCTATGGAGTAAAGTATGTAAACGACATCGTTGACGGAAGCATTAAAACTTTTGAACCTTCGCGACATGAATCGGTACGGTGGCAACCATCTAATCAAGAAATTGGAAAGCGTAGAAGAAAGAAATTAAGTCTGTCGAGGCACAAAAATCACATAAAGAAAAGAAAACAAGAAAGGACAAAGGATAAGAAGGATAAAGATTGAGAAACTTAACCGATAAATTCATAATAAATGTCACAACGTATTGTAGAATAATACATACGAAGACGTTTGAATTTGACTAAAAATATGCAAAAATACAAAATGACATTCGATGTAGTCATTAACGCTGTTAAAATAATACGAAAACCAATACGACAACGCAAGTTTGTCGATTTTCGAATTTGTTAAATAGGTTCAGTATTTCTTGAAAACGAAAAGGAAACGAGACCACTTTATTATTATTTTAACAAGTAGATTTTATAAATGTAGTTTTATGAAACCACATGTGATTTTACTATTTATATACTAAGTCTATTTCGTTGAAATAAAAATAGCATTTCTATGAATATTAGCCATCGGATACGGGAATCTCTATTGTAATTATTCATCATGTTCCGTCATGTTCGGAGTCTATAACTATTAGAATTGAAACTGAAGTAATACCTAAAAGAAACACAATTTTGAAAACTTTCAGTTGCAATTTAGGAGTATCTTTTACGATACGTTACGAGGTTCTTAAACTTCTAACGAATCAATTTGTTCTTCCAATTAGTAAAAAAATTGTATTAATAGATATCCTAAAGCTTGTAATAACGAGTATCCTAAAGGCCAAGCTACAATATCCAATATTAATTTCCGCACGAATTGGCACCAAATGGGAGGTATAAGATTGACTATCTCAAGCGGTATGATTTTGGCAACTCTCCCCTACACCTACGCTCCGAACGATATCCTCAAACAGAAATCCCTTTGTGCAACTCAAGACATTTCCGTGGCCCCGACGAAGCCCGGCGCTGAAGTAAAATTAATTGACCGCTTTTGGTGCGCCGGCTTACGTGCAAACGTTACACCGTCTGTAGACAATTCTATTACAACTACAATAGACAGATAATGCGCAAGTAGAAAATTAATTACGTCTTTGTTCCGCAACCACTCGGACGTCCCTTTTCTGCTAACCACCGGATTCCATTGTAATTATTTCCCAATGGATCTGTGTACCGGCAGCTCTGATGGGACGAATTAATATTGCATTAGCGTTATCGATCTCAAAGGCAATCCAGACCAGAATTCGCGCGAAGGAATTTATCTTCCTCGCTTTAGGCAAGGCAATTGCCGATGTCAAAACATACGTATACACTAGCACTGAACGTTAAATAAAGGGTCAAAGGGGACTTCAGAATTCTATTTTTTTAATAAAACACAAATGGTATCGAATATATACAGTGACTCGTATTAATGACACTATAGTACTTTATTTTTTAATAAAACACAAATAGTATTGAATACATACAGTGACTCGTATTGATGACACTATAGTACTTTATTTTTTAATAAAACACAAATAGTATTGAATACATACAGTGACTCGTATTAATGACACTATAGTACTTTATTTTTTAATAAAACACAAATGGTATTGAATACATACAGTGACTCGTATTGATGACACTATAGTACTTTATTAATTATTGCAATGTATACCTGACCATAATTCAGTTGATATATCTTTTGCTTGTGATATGTTAGAACGTATATTCTGTTTAGAAAACTCACCCTATATGTTTTGTACTTTTTTCTAAAAGAATTTCAAAGGATGGCCTACTAATTACCCTACAAAACGAGTATATCCCTTTGAAATAACCAATAATTAACCCTTTGACTGCGGGACGATTTTTACTGGAAGATCTAATATCCACGGAAGATGTGAACTTGAGAAAAATAGCTTAAAGGGTACAGTAAGACGGAACTTTTTTATATTTACAGTTTATTCGTACGACGTGTAATTTCCAAAACAAAAATCGAAAACTTAGGAGATACTCGAAACCGAGCGTTTCATGAATAAACTGTAAATATAAAAAGTTTCGTCTCATCATCTCCTATAAGCTGATTTTTTTTTAGAAATTGATACACGCCCTTCGAAGGGTTAAGAATGCAGAGATAATATTAATCCATTCTTTAACTCCACACAAAGCAGCAAAGCCTATGTAACTCTTTCGTAGGCTATGCGAGTGCCTGTTGTTAACACTCGTTTCCGTTATCCGTCGACATCCTTAATTCGTCGCATCCTCCACGGAGGACGACCCTCCGAGATTCCACAGCCCTGTATCTTTTACGCCAGCGACGCGTACAAGACAATTCCCAGCGAATTGGCTCTAACGCAAGGATTAAGGCCAGGGAACCGAAATTCGCGGATAATCCTCACGGGGCTAGACTCAATTAAGTCAAAGCGATCCTCGGTACACGAAAGGCTTCCCATGGAATCCTTAGAATCGCTCCATAGGACCCGGTATATCGAAATTATAGCGAAATGTTCGCGTACCCTGTCTCGGTCTTTTATTTTCTTCCTTCGTTCCCGTGGATGCCCAAAGACTGTGCGGAATCAACGAAGCATTCGAAGATATCCCGTGGAGAGCAGCCCGTAATTTAATCTTGGAACGAGATAGAGGGTATGTAGCCTTTAATGGATCTCGAAAGAATTCCACCGTGTAAAGGACGCTTGTGCTTCATGCGGGGTAAAATAAAGGATGAAGTATCGCCGAATGTGTTCTCGTAAGTTTACTGGAAATTGGTTTCTCTGTTTCGTGGTCTTCGGGTATCATGGTGCAAGAATTCCATTCGTCAATAATTTCTATCGCACTTGCCGTTCGATGCGCAATTGTACCCAAGAAATCCAAGAACCCAAGAAAACGTTGCTACATATGTATTTTTAACCGACTTCGAAAATGGAGAAAGTTACTCGATTCGACGTGTATATTTGTTTTTGTTTTTTTTTTTTTTTTCAAAAACATGCACTTCGACTCCAATTCTTTTGAAATTAGATTAGATAGAAACTAATCATTTGATGTGTAATACGTTTTCCTATGTTGGCTGGTAAGGAAAGCAAGGGGCTCCCCTGTTTGTTTAAATTGTAAATAAAGTACAAACAAGCTGTTTCTTTTTTTTCTGAAACTGCAACGGATATCGACTTCAATTCTTTTTAATTAAAATGAGACAGAGGATCAAGCATTTTATGTGCGATACTTATTTCTGAATTGATTGCTAGGAAAAGGAAAGAATTGCGGATCCTCCTAATTTTTTTTAAAGTAGTTGTAGTGAGGTACTATAAAGTGTTTGTTCGAATCTTGTTGACCTTGAAATGACCTTGAGAATGTAGTTCAAGGTCAAATATAAGGACACCATTGGATTCCTCTTTAAAAATTATACAAGGTCTGACCTTGGTTTTTTTCGTTTTATTACTAAACTCGCGAGATATCTACGGGTTTCCATACTTTTCCCCCACCCTGTATAAGAAATAAAATACTGTTTATGTTACAAAACAAAGCTTACTCATAAATCGTGTGTATTTCCCAGAGATGCTTGCTCGCCAAAGAGTTAATTGCAAAAAACCTAAATGAAGTTAATAAATTTTCGTGTGAGACGTCATCAAAAGTACGACGCGGCTGGTAGAATAAAAAAGCTCGATTAAATCTCGTTACGCAAAAACTTGCGAAACGAATGTGAGAAAAACTCGAGAGCCGTTAAAGAGTTCAGTCTGGATTTAACAGTCTAGTAACAATCCATTTAACGAACCTCGCGCGAGATAATTAATTGGGCTTCTGCCACCTGAGAGCGTTTCAGGGAGTGATTGTTTCCAAGCGGATCAAACTCATTCATTGTAAAAAGGGCCAAGAATATTGTACTCCCATAATCCTGCAGCTGTCTACTATATTATTTGGTATACACTTTATCACTTAATAACGGATTGATACAAGACACGGACGAAATAATAAACATTCATAAAGTTACGAACGAAATAGTAAAGTATTGCATAGTACCATTTGAAATATTCTAAGAAAATGCATAATACGTTTCGAAGATTACCATCTATTTTGAAAAATACAGTAGCGTTTTTAGAAATTACACCTCTTTTTTTAAAAAATATAGTTTATCGCAGCTAGAGTAAATTATTTCGTCGCAATAATTTAGTTTAAAAAATTTTGTTTACTTTTAATTTCATATAAGCGCGTCATTTCTGGAAATCAATGTTGGAAATCAATTATTTCCAAAAAAAATCTGCTAGAATTTTAAATTACAGATGATCCAGTTTTTCACAACATCGTTCAACGCAAACCACGTTTTTTAAAAGATCATCTAGGAGAAACCTCATATCTTCAACACACTTTTATATTTTGGAATGAAAATTTTTGTCTTATGTGCAAGCATTTATGCTTTCTAATCAAGAAACAATATTCGTAAAATATATAAACCGAGAATAGAAAAAAAATCGCGATAAAGTGCCTTTCTTCAATATCTCAAGTACCGTTCGACATATAAATCAAAGAAGTGAAAATACACTTTCTACGTGATTCTCAAAATGATCTGGTTGAAATTAGATAATCATCGTTGAACGTAAATTATCAATTTATCCCTTAGAGCACAGTTTGAAGGGAAGCGCGACATATGCAGTTGGGAGAAATGCCCGCAATGCACGTGGAACCTGAAAGTGGACGATATGGACGCGATGGTAGGGTGAGCATTGCTCGAACCTGAGCGAGAAGATTGCAAGGTAAGTGAAACTGCCAACGACAGCTTGAAGCTAGTGGCCACGTGTGAAATGGCGGAAGATTAGAATCTGTCCAAGTAACCTAGTCAAGTCAGACATTATTATAATCTCTCACTTCCAGTTAACCCATTAACTGCTAAATTTCCATTTCGGTTCCGTTCAACTTACGAACGAATTTCAAATGTGTTCGCTTGTTGTAAAGAAACGAAACACGTATAACCGAGAGTTAAATGAAAGTATGTCTTATCGTCTAAACAAAGTAACAGAGTAACAAATGTCTTATTGTTTATATCATATACAGGGTGTCCCAAAAGTCGGGGAGGAGCCGGAAATGGGGGGTAGCTGAGACGATTCCGAACAACAATTTCCTTTGCAAAAATGTCGGATGAGGCTTCGTTAAGGAGATATTAAGCGAAAACCGCGACCAATCAGAGCGCGCGTAGACCGTTGGAGCGGCCGCGGTAGCGAAGGTTACGCGCTGACGGCCGCGCCTGTACGCGACAAGTGACCTCGACGTGCATCGAAGGACATTGACGCTGCCGCTGACGACCAATCAGAGCGCGCGTAGACCGCTGGAGCGCCCGCGGTAGCGAAGACTACGCGCTAGGCGGCAGCGTCAATGTCCTTCGATGCACGTCGAGGTCACTTGTCGCGTACAGGCGCGGCCGCCAACGCGTAGCCTACGCTACCGCGGCCGCTCGAACGGTCTACGCGCTCTCCGATTGGTCGGGGTTTTCTCTTAATATCTCCTTAACGAAGCCCCATCCGACATTTTTGCAAAGGAAATTGTTGTTCGGAATCGTCTCAGCTACCTCCCATTTCCGACTCCTCCTCGAGTTTTGGGACACCCTGTTTATTTTAGCGTTCATGCATGTCCTCATACATTTTTCCATACTTTCACTTGCCATAAATGCATCAACATCCGCCGTCTACTAATGTACAGCCGGTATAATAAGTATTCGTACAGGAACCATTTATTTTAAATTGCTTGATGTACGAATACTTGTTACACTGACTGTAGGTGTCAATTTTTAAGTAAACCGGTTTATTGATTCTCGAGATGTCAAATGCATGTTCGAGCATTTGCGAGCTTGAAGAAATGCATGTATTCAGTAAACGCACTTTTATTTCTACCTGTGCTCCATTTCAAGCCCTATAACTTCGACAGTTTTCTAGTTTCAACTGAATCATTTTGGAATTTCATTTCAATTTGATATTTTGCTATCAAAAAATGCAAACAAATTTTGATTTTTTTAACCAGTTTTCGTAGTAGAGAGACCCTTTAACAAGTTCAGTGTCACGTCAGTTATCGACGACTGACACTTAATTTCCCGTTTAGGCGTTGGTCACCGATGACTGACACTAACTTTTCGTTCGAGCCGCGACAGTCGCCGGTGACTGACAGTGCAAAATATGATATAAAAGCGAAAATTTTACATTATTTTAAGAAATTACTGAAAATTTATTTCAGATTTACTTAATTTTTATTTATTACAGGCGTCAAACGTATTAAGCAATGAGAATCGATCAACTACTTTTCATGAAAAGCTTTGCATTCGATGTACACGAAACACTGCATAAAGAGGTAATTCGTACGACGTCAAACCAAAGCTGAACTTCTCGGTCTTATTGAATCAGCGATTACGAGTGTACATGGTAACCGAAATTTAAACCTAAATTAAAGCCCACCGCAATGGAAAACTTCACTCGCGATGAGTTATCAACCACTCTCCCCTGAAAATTACATCGCGTCGTTAATTTTATTCCATTTTGCATGCAAATGAAGCATAGCTCCGGGAATATCGGTAAACTTTGGTTACTGTT
Organism: Hylaeus anthracinus; assembly: GCF_026225885.1. Classification (NCBI taxonomy): domain Eukaryota; kingdom Metazoa; phylum Arthropoda; class Insecta; order Hymenoptera; family Colletidae; genus Hylaeus; species Hylaeus anthracinus. The sequence continues at coordinate 7,333,329 of NW_026534348.1, read as the reverse complement.
TGCTCGTGAGTTTGACTCGAAGCTCGCTTGCCAGCTTTCGGAACTATAACTGCTGGGAATTTTACATTTTTACAGACCTCTCTGTATCGCTATTTTTTTTTGAAATATGATTCACAACCATTTTTTGGGGGATATATTCATTTTTGAATATTTGATATCGAACGGTAAAACGGTGCGTGTTTCGCAGTATTAAAGATTCGTTTGCGAGAGAATGAAAGGACTTTACAAAGCGGAGTCATAACTGGATATTTTCAATAATATTCATTAGAAATACGATCGTCTCCTGAAATTAAATCTCAACTTACAGCTTGATATTTTATAACTTTCTTTGCAAATTTATAGCACTTCGTAATTATTACTAGTTTACTTGTCCTCGGATTATTTCCAGTCAATTTTGATTCGTAATGCCACCTTAAATTTAACACTTTCAGACCCCGTATATTTTCCTCAATTAATTAATCGACGAGGTTTTAAAGCCGCCAACTGTTTTTCGAATCAATCTACATGAGTTTAAATACGAGTAAGTTGAGTCAACTATAGCAAAAGTGTGCCACCTAAAGCATATGACTTTTATTTAATACGTAATTTGTTTCACAATATGACTCGTATCTCCGAAAATATTCAGATGTAACATTGTTAAACAAATTCTCCATTTACTCACTATTGTCAAAAATGTAAAAATAAATTGCAAGCATCTTCCAAAGTCTCCATCTGTCCACTACAATTCCACGGTAAGCACATCGAGAGTCACATCTCCCCCCAAGATTCGGCCGCGACGATAAATGTGAAAACGGCGACATCGATCACAGAAACATCTCTTCGAAAGTTCACCGTGCGTTGCTATCGTTGCTAACGCGAAACGACGTGACGCGACAGGATGCAGCGACACGTTCGATAAATTGGCGCTATCGGCGCGGAAGACAAACGACAAATCTTAATCTCAGTTTTCTCGCGACTCGAATCGAGAGAATGATTCACGCGCCATCGCGCACGAGTTCCTTCAAGTCCCTGCATCTCTCCGCTTTTGGTCCTCGTCTCCTCTGTCTTCGCGATCACCTTTCTCTCCTCTTGGCTCCCCCCCGCCTTCTTCCAGCTTCTCTGACTCGACGGATTCAATCCTTGGACGCACTTTCAATCTTCTCCGCTTCTGCCAAGACGTCGCGTATCGATTCTGATGCGCCGTCCGGGACATTCGTTTCCCTCCTTTCAATATCACGCGCTCGCGCCATTTTTGCACTCTCTTGCGCTCTCAGCGTATCGTTCAGACGCGAAAGGAAGAGAACAAGAAGCTCGACATCGATCTTTTGCCTTGCGGCGCGGACACTTGAAAGCTTTATTCTCGTCCGAGCGCACGGATACGGAAACAGGCATCGAAATTCCCTGGGATTATTGTAATGTGCGAACCTTTGGAATCGGAGGAATGCCACGCGACTTCGCGAATTCCATGTCGAGTCTTTATCTCGGGATAATATGGACATAGTTAGCCTGTTTATATCATTAGCGTACGCATACAAGCGGTCTTTCTAGGAATTGCGAAATGAAATCAACCCATTCGCGCTAAATAACGCGTGAGATTCGTGGTGTATTTTTGTGACCACCATGTGTAATAACGAGCCAGAAACTTTTTTATATTTACACTTTACTCATCCGACGTTCAATTTCAGAGATAAAAATTGATAAATTGGGTCATTTTTCTGAAATTCAATTTTTTCAACGAACTTCTAACATTTGAATTTTTATTTTCGAATCTAAATGCCCTATGAATAAACTGTAAAAATAAGAAAAGTTTTGTCTCATTATCCCCTATAAGCGAATATTTTTTTTTTAAATTGATTTAACGAACGTAAGCATTTCTCTAAGCTCATTTCTCGAAGGCGTATATATATATACGCCCTTCGCAGTCAAAGGATTGATCAAAAATCACTTAAGCTTGAACGAAAGATATACAATCAAGATTTCCGTCACGATCGGACCAGCAAAATGTTTCACGTTGAATCGCGTTACTATTGGCTACAACAATTCCTTGATCGCATTGAAATACGTCCAGCCATGTCCGGGCAAGAAGCTTCCGTGATCCCGAACAGTTTGGAATTTCTCGAATCGCACACCGATATCCGTCCAAAGCATAGCATTATACAGAACAAGATAGTGTTTTGCTATTTCCATATCGATCACTAATAGCCATTTAAATTTCATCGTCTCTAATTTCGTTCGTCAAAAAGTTTGTCCTGTTAAAACTTCCACTTCTGAATGCACGTGATTCTCACGAACGTGTGCTAAACGTTGAAAGGGGAGTGCAATCAGCACTGTGTACTTATCGTGATAGAATAAATGCACTATCATGCTTTGGCTCTATATTTGCTGTCGTAATTACTAGAATAGCGAAGCATTAATCCAACTTCTTTGCTTTTCGGTCTACAATTATTTGTTTTTTTTTTTTTTTTTTTACATGGACACCGTTTTGACACACAGTGTGAAAATATTATAATCATCGATTTAAACATTAAATTAATAATGATTTCTTGACACAAAAGAAGTTTTCTTTTGTTACTAACAGCAAGCAAAACAAACGGTTCACATTCGTTATATATTTTAAACAATTTATATATAAATATTGGTATTTAATAAATAAAAATAGTTACAGAAATATAGAATATAAAGAGAAATATAAAATATAAATAGTTTCAGATATAAAAATATGTGAACACGTAGCTCACCAAGAACTGATAAAGTTTGGCTAAAACATTTTCTAATTGCACTATCGGAAGTACCTAAAAAATGGTGGCATAACTTGGACAGGTAGACCCTGTATACCAATTATATCGGTAAACTGATTTGCATCTTCCTCTCTAACTATAAAGATGTAGTGGTAATAGTCTCCGTTAACCATACGTACTAAATAGTTAAAAGCTGTTGTGTTTAAAATAGTTACGTTCAGCTATACTGTCTCGACCAATAAGTTAATTTTATTTAAGAATCTCGAGAGTTCATTCGTATAAACAATTTACATCTCGTGTAAATTTATCAAGTTACAAAAATATCCATGTGAATGAACGGAGTAAATACACGTAGATGTTCCCATCGACCATTTCACTTATCACTGTTGCTGATTGGTTTTTCTGCCTCTGATACGGTTGAAGAACAAAACCCGCAAACGTTTCTCGCTGTTTGTCAATTGGCGCCGTGGTTCGTTCACGGCTGGCAAACTTACTCAAGCGAAACTCCGATAAGAGTTGTTGTTAATGGTAAACCGAAACACCGATGGAATAAAGGACTTTATTAATAGCTTGGTAGTTGACGGAAATGAATATCAGCAAGACAGAGGAGCGGTATGGGGCGCGGAAAAATAGGAACGAGGAGGCAAATCCGTTGGCCAGACAGCGGTGCTCGGAGTTCTCGTTTCGAGGCTGCACCTTTCAACCGCTGGAAGGAAAATTCGAGTTGGAAGTGAAACGTCGCGTTTAATTTATAGCGAGTTTCAGCGTCACAATTTCACCGGGATTTCCTGGACGGCGATCTTACCGTTTCCACGCGAAAACGAGGAGAGAAGCAAATTTTACACGGACGGATGACAGTATTATCTTCCACGGTGGCGTCGCTGTTAATTTAAAATTACCGGGAGCATTGAAACTGCTCCCGGAAAATAACGAGAACCGGTAATTTGAAGATAGGAGACGTCATTACTTTACTGTTGCGTTTATTACTGTTACGCTTAACTGTGTTCATTGTTTCGCTCATTCCAGGTAAGGGAGAATCTGTCTGGCGCAAGGGATGAGAGATATGCTGACTACGGACTGCGTATGAGATGAGGTGTTCGGTATTGGCCTCTTCCTATGCTTTTATTTAAATATTGCACCAAAACGAAAGATTCAATTGAATTCAATTCAATTTGTTGAAACCGAGACTTCGTATTTGATGATTCATGTAGAATTTAAATATTTCTTCTTCTAGGACGATCTATGGTTTTTTTTTGCACGAATTCTCTTGATAATAGCCACTGATGCTGATGAGCTTTCATTTCTCTCGATACTTTGATATTCGTTTACAAATTTGTGTAACTTATTGTAATTTATGAGCATAAGTGTAGCAGTAGGTGAATAGTAATTATAACAGTAATAGTTGTAGTGGGTAGAAAAGAGTAATTGTAACCTATAAATAAAGAATAACGATTGGAAAATTACGTCGAAACGTGAAATTGAATCATTTCAATATACTACGTATTTTCTAATCTAGATACTTATTGCTCTTCCTCTTTTTTTTTTATTGCGCCCAATAAAGAAAAAAGTCCAAAACTGACTAAATCGATAACATTTCCTATAAAGTAGAGATACTTGAGATTGATATTCGTGACTTTATTCTTTTTTTAATCACAGTGCACGAACCACTTCATTAAACACAACCAACTCAAGCAGAAAATACTTTAAAGAGAACTTCTTGTGAATCGAGGAAAGAAAGAACAGACGTTTCATTTTCTTCCAGAAAGTCTCTCGAAATTAAACTCTCCATTCCGACTCATTTGCATTGCAATTTTCGCGAATATTCTAAAGTACACGCTCGAAAAAGATTAGTTATATACATTTGACACTTTCAAAGAAATAAGCATTATAATCACCAACTAACTTTATACGTACAATTCGAATATAAAACACTTGCATTATCGTCAGCTACTTTTCATTTGTAGACAAATTTTAATCTCTCTCTCTCTCTCTCTCTTTCTATATACAGGGTGTCCCAAATGTCGGGGAGGAGCCGGAAATGGGGGGTAGCTGAGACGATTCTGAACAACAATTTCCTTTACAAAAATGTCGGATGAGGCTTCGTTAAGGAGATATTAAGAGAAAACCCCGACCAATCAGAGCGCGCGTAGACCGTCCGAGCGGGCGCGGTAGCGAAGGCTACGCGCTGACGGCCGCGCCTGTACGCGACAAGTGACCTCGACGTGCATCGAAGGACATTGACGCTGCCGCTGACGACCAATCAGAGCGCGCGTAGACCGTTGGAGCGGCCGCGGTAGCGAAGGTTACGCGCTGACGGCCGCGCCTGTACGCTGCCGCCTAGCGCGTAGTCTTCGCTACCGCGGCCGCTTCAACGGTCTACGCGCGCTCTGATTGGTCGGGGTTTTCTCTTAATATCTCTTTAACGAAGCCTCATCCGACATTTTTGCAAAGGAAATTGTTGTTCAGAATCGTCTCAGCTACCCCCCATTTCCGGCTCCT
>NW_026534348.1:7288294-7318113 GCF_026225885.1 Hylaeus anthracinus | reverse complement strand
AAATTGTTGTTCAGAATCGTCTCAGCTACCCCCCATTTCCGGCTCCTTCCCGACTTTCGGGACACCCTGTACATAAAAGCCTAACATTCCTCATCGGTTTAATTCATCGCTTGTTAAATAAGTTTGTCTAAGACGATAATTCTTAGTGAAATTAACAGATTTCATCATAAGTAAGCAGAAACACGACTCAGCTGTAACTCGGTGAAGATTAAACGCTGCATACGCGATAGCTAGATGTCACGAACCCCTTTAACCGCTTTGAAGCATCCTTTGACGACTTTCCGCGGTTTAATCTGCCGTACAAGGATCTTTCGAGTAATTCGCGAGCAAATTAAATTTTCCATATTCGACGGCCCGCTTTACAGCTGCCACTGTGAGTGCTTTCGTCGTAAAATTAATTTTTCAAATTGAAAGCTGCCAGTTGGGAAACAGCGAAAGCAGGTCGAAAATTTTCGTAATTAATACCTTGGCTCTGAACAGTCCTCGATGCATGCCTTTAATTACAGTAATGTCATTCTCATCTGCTAATGAAGTGCACCCTGTTACATATTTAATAGATTGCTTTACCATTGTTTATCGATTATTCAATGAACTTAACACTGTAACGAACGACACAAAATTTTGAAAAAGTTGTCTCGATACAATGAAAATTGACGGAGTTATACGCATTCGAGAAACGGCAAAATTTTGATAAATAATTTTGTTGCGTAGTGTACAATCAATTACTTGTAATGCTAATTCGTTTTGCTTCGTTCAACTCGCGACACAACAGATCACTTTTATAACTAATTTCAAAGCTGAAGAGTTAGAACGTCAATAAAAATGTTTATTCGTGCTTGCTCGATATTCTTTCCCATATTTATGCCTTGCTTCGATAACAATGGCTAGATGCAGACCTTGAAGTGGTAATGTCTATCGTTTCCCTGAAATGAACCCGATAAAGCCGGAACATTTTTGTGGCCACTAAACGCCAAGAGCTGCTGTTCGACATCGCCGAGGAGTCGAAACTTTCGTTGGAAATTTTCGTTCGGAATCAGAATAGCGATCTCGTCGTTACGAGCAGCTTTATCGCAAACTACGATATCGTTTCTTCAATTGCTGGCCTCGCTGTAACGTCTAATTGCAAACGTTACTGCGCCAGCAATATTCTGAACGGTCCTCGATGTTTCTTGCTGCAAGTACTTCTGGTCGTTCCACGAAAGCTTCTAGTAATACGGGTGATTCTTCATATTCAATCTCTGAGTCTGAAAACACCTTCGTCATTATCGTTCCTTGGAGCGATTTCCGATCCCTTAGAATACTTGTAACAAATGTCAATTTATAGAAACTATTATACAGTTCAAAAAAATTTGCGTCCCTTCTTTGAGTTTCTTTTATCTATGGGTCCAGGGATAAGATTTCATAGAATAAGATACCATGAAGAGATGAAAAATTACCTAGGAGATCTGATTGGTAACATAGTATGACGTTGATGGCGTTTAAATTATGATTTGTTTACCGCGTGCCGCAAGAGAGCGCCACTTTATGTGTATATTACGGTTCCTGAAATTTCACAAGCGTAGTTAAACGTTAAAATTCTTAACAACTCGAATATGGTTTCATTTTTGCAAGTTAAGTTGCACGCGGCAGTGTTCTGTGCAAATTCGTACAAATACACGAAACCACTTCAAGTATTACTTAGTTCCTTGTTGCATCGCTTACATGTGCGTTCCTTTGAAAACGCTTCTTGGGAAGAAATAAGAAACGCGGGTTACTTCGGATGCTAGGATTAACTTTGGAACTACTTTGAGTTTCTACTAGGACGAGCCTGAACTTCTGGTTGAACATTCAAGTGCATGTACTGTGCATCTTTAGAAGAAATTTCATAGAAGAAACTGCGATGGTATAGCAAATTACATTCTGAAGCTACGTATATAGCGTATTACTTTTTCTTGAAACTGTTTTTTCATGTAGCAATTAATTTGCAAGCAATTTTTCAAGTCATTACGTATTACTTTTATGTAACGTATTACTTTTTCTTGAAACTGTTTTTTCATGTAGCAATTAATTTGCAAGTAATTTTTCAAGTCATTAAGGTAGGTGTCTCATCCCACTGTATTAGGTACAAAAATTAATTCTGCTAAAAGTTATTAATTAAAGGTTAAATAAAAATATTTACTCATCAATTTGTTACGATAAATTAGCAACATTCTAAAACCTTAATCTAATCTCCATTATAATGAATTACCCTCTTTTTGAATAATATTTTCCAACCTTCCGCTATATAAACTACTGGATTAAATTAGCGGAACACTTTTTTAAATGTTCATAATTATGAGACTTTTCAACCGATTTCGGTTAAACTTTGTCAGGAATAGTCTTCAAGTGTCTTCTGGGTGTGTGCAATGTTGCATTGGCGAGGGTTGATGTGAAGGGGTTAATTCATCCCCTTAAAGAGGGTGGCGTCGAAAAACGTCACTTCTAAAGGTGCCATAGGTGACGCAAGGTGATAACTGGGTCAATTTCGACCCATAGGAATCCATATAATCCTGTATACTAAGTTTTATCAAAATCTAGTCACCTTTCGCATTTTCTCCCGTTACATTTGATTCGCCATTTAGAATTTTTAAATTCTGAATTCAAATTTGGAATCAGCGACCCCGATAACCCCTGTATATTAAGTTTCATACAAATCGAATCAACTTTCACATTTTGGTCCGCCATATTGGATCCGCCATTTTGAATTTATAAATTCTGAATTCCGATTTGGAATCAGCGACCTCAAAAACCCCTGTATACCACATTCATCTAAATTCAGTCATTTTTCGCATTTTGGTCCGCCATATTGGATCTGCCATTTTGAATTTCTAAATTCTGAGTTCAGATTTGGAATCAGCGACCTCAAAAACCCCTGTATACCCATTTTATCTAAATTCAGTCATTTTTCGCATTTTGTATCGTTATGTTGTATCCGCCATTTTGAATTTCTAAATTCTCAGTTCAGATTTGGAATCAGCGACCCCGATAACCCCTGTATATTAAGTTTCATACAAATCGAATCAATTTTCTTAATTTGGTCCGCCATATTTGATCTGCATTTTGAATTTCTAAATTCTGAGTTCAGATTTGGAATCAGCGACCTCAAAAACCCCTGTATACCCATTTCATCTAAATTCAGTCATTTTTCGCATTTTGTGTCGTTATGTTGTATCCGCCATTTTGAATTTCTAAATTCTGAGTCCAGATTTGGAATCAGCGACCCCGATAACCCCTGTATATTAAGTTTCATACAAATCGAATCAATTTTCATATTATGGTCCGCCATACTGGATCCACCATTTTGAATTTCTAAATTCTGAGTTCAGATTTGGAATCAGCGACTCCGATAACCCTTATATATTAAGTGTTTTCATAAAGGTTTTTCAAAATTATTTGAAACTCTCTCACCGCGTAAATTAACTAAAATATTTAAAAATAAGGATATACTTTTTTAGATGGTAGTCGATACATTGCTAAAATCTACAGAGGCAAATAGTGAAAGTGTAAGTTGATCCGAGTCTCTCCTACCGCAACTGAAGGAAGGTTAATGAACATTCACGACGTCTGGAACGTCTATTCGAGGCGAGAAGATAGAAACGAGGTCGTTTCTCGCATAGGCAGGCGCCATGATTCCGGTCTCTCGCGGATAAAGGGTGAAGATTTGAAACGACATAGGACAAACGGGACACGAGGACCGGCAAAGAGTCGGGTCACAAGCGAGAGATGGCTGAAGATTAGATACACGCTGGGCAGAAACGGCAGGTTGAATGATGTGAAAGCACGAACACGGGGCACAAGCGACGGAATCGGGGCGAGAGCCGAAGTTGAAGGCCTGAACTGGACCGCCTAATCTGCATTTACATAGCATCCACCGTATTCCACGCAAATAGAATGGCTTTGGAGCGTCGAAGAAGCGGTCATTCCCTTTTCTTTTCGTCGAAACACCGGGGGCGGGGGGGGGGGGGGTGTCGAGGGAGGGGCAAAAAAGCTTTGAGCTTACGAGAATACCGCCTTAAACCGGCTTCGAGGAGTTTCGAAAGGAGGAAAACTCTGTTGGGGACAAGGGTGTATTGTTGCGCGCACAAACAGCGAAATCCTTCTTTCGGTGGGACGCATGTAGGTCACGTAAGATCTTTCTTTGGGGGAAGCGGGCACATAGCTGTAATCGATTTTCAACAGGAACAATGCTTGGGCAATATTCGTGCCCAGACGTATATCGATCGGTCAAGGCAACGAGCGAATTGGAACAACAATAGCTCTGCTCTTCGTGTTTCGATGGAGAGATGATTCCGACGTTCCACGATGAATAATCTCAGAATTAGACAGCTGCAACGTCTTTATCTTCAAGATGTCGGATTATTTCTTCGCGAATATCAGGACCATCGAAGATAATAGGAAAAAAGATTCATTAACCCTTTGCGGTCGTGTCGAATTTGGACATAATAGTAAAGTTTATGAAAATAAAATTAGCCCTTTGCAGCATGTTATTTGGTCGCAATCAGTCAATTCTTGTAAAAGAATATCAATCTCTATAAAAAATACGAACGTCCTCGAAACGCGTCACTGAAAATTCCTTATCGCTCTGTAAGATGAATTTATCTAGCACCTGTAGTTAGAATTCAATAACCCTTGAATTTTTTAGAATCTAAATTAAGGATTTTCTGAAATATTGATTTGTTCAAAAATAGCAGATGTGACGTTCGGATATCGACACTTTAAAATCACGGACATATTTTTCTCACTTCATTAAAAATAAACCAACGATATATGTATATTCGAACGTCACCCTATTATTTTAGATGCAAGGAAAAACGGAAACGTACAGACCCTAAAGCACGGATGACTAAATTCGTGTGTGTGCATGTCCCTATCGCCTTTCCTATAAACAAACTGGAGCCGTTCGAAATATTCACTGGAAGAAACAGCACCTTCTTTCTCGCGCGATTAATTTTTGTAACAGATTTCAATGAAAAATCTAACAGTTTCTTTTGTTAAAATAACGAATATAACAGAGCGTGACGTCAAGTTTAACGGATTACGTTGGAAACCCACTAGAGTGAAAATTTTGATGCCGAGAGAGTCGTGCAACAGGGACTATCTGTCAGAGCAGCGCCCTTCTAAATAGATAAATTTCAAGTTCCAACCTATTAAGCTCAAAAGCAGCGAACGCAGCTAAGATGGCCGCGAGTTTCGGAAACTTGTTCGACCAATTTCACGTGACTAGGTACAATAAAGAAAGGAGCAGGATGAAAGGGGTATTGCGCAGGATTACGCAAACGACACTCCTAATTAATGATATCGCCAGCCATTATCGTAACACAGAGCATCTTTCGACATCGATTGTTGGCGTTCATTGAACGATGAACTCCTTTCACGGCGGCCGCTACATCGGACGATGATCAGAGCAATCTGCCAAATTGAATTTCGCATGAACACGTGTTTGCTTAACAAATACGCTGAAGGGACATTTCTGGAGTAGATCGAGCTGTCGTGACTTCGTTGTGTTTTAACTTCAGAAGCAGGCGTGTCACGACTGGCGTGACAACGGGCTGCAAAGAGTTAATGAAATTATACGAACAGTGATTAAAAGTCGACAGGTTTTCATTGAAGAATTTCATATAAGCGAAAATTTGTTCATAAGGTTGATAACGTTGTTACAAAGCTTACCTTACCTTTTATACATTGCAAATGTTTGAATAGTCGAAGCTTGCAAGAGAAAATATTAAGCCATAGAAGAAACGATCGAGTTTCTTTTATTTCTTTGAAAATTTGATGACTTTCAGATAAACTATTTCTGAGTTATAAAGGTATAAGAGCAATGTTAGACAAAATATAATTCATGATTGTGATTACTAAGTAAATAGAAATTAAAAAAAAAAAAAATTAGATTATTTGACCAGAGTTTTTCTTTCTCATTATTAGAATGCAGCAATAGGCATAATGAAAACAATGTTTCGATTGTATTCTGCGTGTTAACGTAGAATTCGTTGATCTCACATAACGACTGCAAATAAATGACGTCTACTCGTGAAGCATGGAAGATCCATTTTTTAACCTCAAGTGATCGGTCCCCAGGGACACATATGTCTAGCATAAGCTCGACGATATCATATGCGCATAAGAATTGCGTTACACGTGTACGCGAACCGGGGAGTACACGTTCTGCCATTATTTTAAGTAAAAAGGGTGCGTTGAGAAAGTACCGGAGAATATTCTACTACGTACAAACCAACTGCGATAATCGTTATATTCTCTATATTACACAGTTTTATGTTAAAAATTCTCCAAAATTAGCCTCCTTTTTTGGAACACCTAATTATAAGTGTATCGAATTACAGATACCTCTTTCTAAACATTAAACAAACAATATCAATTCACAAGATATGCACGTATCTCGTCTGACGATGCAAAATGTAATAATAAATTACTGATTATTAATAACGAACTGATTAATTTAAACATTATAACGAGAAGAATTAAAACACAATGTTATGAACGATCGCCCATCAAGACTTTCAAATCAATTGGATTCCTTTTTCTGAACAGATCTCGTAAATACAATGCAACTGGAGCACCGCGCGTTTCTGGCACAAGTGATTACAAGTCGAAAGCTTATTACGCATTGTGACAGGCTCAGAACGAGAAGGACAGAAAATGGAGAGCAGTATACATAGATTAAAACGCGGTCGAGTTAAAAAGGTTCCGGCACGGTCATATACCTTTTTGTGAGCCCGCGATACTACTGAAAAGCACCTCAAAGAAGCTTTCAGGTTTATCATAATTGCATCTTAGGAGCCGATCCTCCTCCTAATGGTGAACGGAGGCTATCAACCCAACAGAAGGTGATCCGTACGGAGACAAAAAATTAACACACGAATCGAAGTCGTGGTTCACTTGCCATAGGGTAGCATAGGCAACGCACTAGACAGCCGCAGTAGTATAGGCAACGCACTAGACAGCCAAAGTAGTATAGGCAACGCACTAGACAGCCACAGTAGTATAGGCTACGCGTTCGGCGGCCTCGCTCTGATTTTCCTGTTAACCGTTCGACTGCTACGCAATTCTTGCAAGAACGCACGAAAACTGCGGGACATATTTTGACTTGATGTTGTCAAAGACATTGTCAAGACACACTGAAACTCGCAGCGCAAAAGCGCTGCGTCGCGGTTTTCCAGACAAATGAACGCAGCGCTTTTGCGCCGCGTAGCAGTCAAACAGTTAATATCTCCTTGACGAAACAAATCCCCCCGAACAAATGTATATCACATTTCCATCAAGAAATACAGTAAAGAAAAAAAGAAACCGCAAAGTAATACTATGTACTGAGGAGAGAGGAGTAACAATAGAAGACTGCTTGACTGGGCCCATCTTTATATCACTTCGAATATTTAGTAATTCCTTAGAAAAATAACTACAAATTGCTATTTTGAAATAGTTTATTTAGTCATGACATCAATCGTTCACATCTAGAAGTCAGTTCTGACCAAAAAAAGAATTTAACAGCTACGGCTCATTCCTAGAGTAAATCTCGGACGATATAAAAAATAATTTAGTATTTGAGGGGAAGTGCTGTATTTTGCGAAGAGACAAATTGTTAACGATACAAGACCATGTAAATATCATACAAACCATAGGAAAACGTTTTACTGCATTACATTTATTAACCCATTCATTGACAGGCAGGAGCGTCTCAGCCTGGGTGCCAGGATATATAATTGATATGTTGTAAACCTATAGTCTAAGCATTTATTTTAAATTTGTTGCTGTACGAATACTTCTTATGCTGACTGTATGTCATAAAAATTTTGTTGTAACATGCAGTGATAAAATATGTCTTCGAAAAACACGGAAAGCAAGCTGATACGTAATTACTTCGACATAAAACTAAACACATCTAGTACGTTATGTCAATGTTTCTTACTGTTTTCTTCGGATTTCTGTACTTGTGTATAAAAATTTCACCAAGAAATACGAAAAGAGATACGCAGTGACCACAAAATAGGACTATGAAGGGAAGCGGCATGTTATTGGCGGAATACGGCTGAATTGAAAATAGTGGCCTCATTGCACTAACGGTTTCATCCAATGCCGAGTCCGATATCCCGTACGCGTAAGCTAAGTACCCGGTGGATGCCCCGTTCAACGCTAGTTCTTCGAACTGTCGTTTATACGGTGACCTTTTCTTCAACGCGAATCCAACGTTCTGAAATTTCATGCAAAACTTGGTGAGTTTGAAAATTTGTTCACCCGTGGGCGTTTGCTGCTCAGCCGCGGCTTTCGCCAGACTACTCTCCAAAAAATACGCCGTATTCTGAAACAATGTTACATTTCCAAGCATCTCTACAGTTTCGGATGTAACCATTCGATGCATCCTTTTTCTGAGGATATCCGGAACGTTAGTCATATTCACCACGTGTGGGTACAAATCCTTATCGATCATTACAAGAAGACCTGAATCTGCGAGCTCGTCGAAATCGTTGATGTCAATTTCTTCATGATCCAATGTGAGATCGAACAGCTCGGCGTAGAACATGACGGTGTATCTGGTCGAAGCCAGCACCAAGCAAAGAAACAAGATCCTCTCCGTTATCGTCGTGGGTAATTTTGTGACGGAGAAACTGAAGAGTACACTCGTTAGGTACATGGGACGTCTTAGCTCCGGATCGATGATTAGAAACGTCGACATAATCGAGCACAGAACCACGATAGAGACGCCAAAACAGAGCATTCCAAGAAATTTCCATATCGAGATCGACTTCACTGCGCTCACAGGAATTATCAAACAGACGTCAGTTTCAAAGTCTTGGACCATGTAGTCGACGCTGTCGTCTAATTCGTGTAGGTAATTGTAATTGTACATATCTAAGTCTGTCTCTTTCTCCCTACTTGTGTATATAATGCTAAAATTCATAAACTTAGAGAAGGTCACTAGTTGCGTCCGACGAAAACCTCTCAATCCCACAGCACTCGATGATTGCAATTTAGCAATACTTTTCGTTTTATGAATGTATAAAGGCACTCGATTCATGTCTAGTAGTTTATTCGGATACCATGTAACGCCTCTCTGTGGATTAGGTATTCGATTGTACGTACGATTGAATGGATTGTACTGATGCGCGATGATCGCAACCTCCTGGCCAGGTGCGTCAGGTGGTAGAATTTCCAGGACCTCCACTCGAAGAATTTGTTTACTCCATAGGAATCGATAAAACTGTGGGACCTTGGTATTAGCTGCATCTCCCATTTGTATCAGTAAAAGCCTTGGGTCGGTAGAACTTTCCCAGGAAACGTTTACGTCATCGAAGATCATTTTCCATACCGCGTATTGGAAATTTGAATGCGAACCGAAGATGTAAACCAAAAGACTGTCACAGCTGGTTAAATTGGCTACAGGTTTCCATACTTTTGCGGTATCTATGACATGTGTCGGTATCAACCTCAATAGTGTTCCAGAAACGGTACTGATAGTATGAGTAGAAATGTCATCATTCCTGTAGTCTCGAATCAGTACCATTACGTCACGAGTTTTCGTTGAATTTACAATGTCTTGTATGAGATTTTGAAGTGGTAATTCGTTTCCATGATTCGACCTAAATCTATACTGTCTCGATGAAACGCTGAATATCACAATGATAGTGAATACCAATATAATCTTCATTCCAAATCACAATCTCACGCACAGTAACTAGTTAGCTTTTTAAATTGGTCGCTTCTTTAAATATGTTACGTCTGTACAGTTGACTCACGAAACGACTTCGCGATACTAACGTTTGAGTCGAACTCGCGTACGGAATTTGTGGTATCTGTTTGTCGAGTAACTGGCATATATAATACATACAAAGTACAACAGGACAACTAATTTCGCAGACTGCTACTACATATTCTCTGAAAAACAGATTGCGTATATAAAATATTCAGTTACTTATACGTAGACGTAACAGTACCTTCCATTTTCAAAATGAAATACAAATTGTCGCTGAAAATTGTAGCGGTAATAACTCATTAGCTCATAAATGTATAAAACTAATTTGGTAAGTGTTAGAGATAATTTCTCAATATAGGCATGCAGAGAAGAAAAGCCTGAAAACGAATGGCAGAAGCGACGTTAGCAATTGTAAATTTCCATTGTAAAAGAATAATGTGAAACGAATACGTGACGTACAGGAGAAAAACTCACTAGTCGCCGTAATTATCCGCTAAAGTAGATCGAATTGGACTCTTCGTGTAATAATATTTTTTATTTCTTTATATCTCCGCATTCTTTTACTGTTCTTATTATAACGATTTCCCACGCCATCGAGACCTCAGATTATGATTTAATTACTGAGATTATCGGTTTCAGATGTTTTTCAAAAATTTGACGTTTCAAAGGATTCAAGCGACATTAGAATGGTAACTTTTTGCAATATAGAACGAGAAGAACAAGACAAACACAATAACTTCTGAAAGGTTGATCTTGAATATTTAACTACATAGTATAAATCCCCTAAATTATATATATATATTTTATTGTTTCAAAACTTCACATACATATCTTTTCTCATTATTGATTTTAAATTTTAGTAATGCATTCGTAACGATATAGAAAGAATAAAATAGGAAGACATACAAGGTGGGCCACGCAATTTGAACACCTCGATTAACTCCTAAAATATGTATCCATGAAAACTAATTAAAAGCGAAAGTTCTATGATTCGAAGTGGTTACGCAGTGTATATGTTCCTTTTATATGTGTTTTGAAGATCTCGCTGTAACGTTGTCAATTCGCTGAACATTTATTGCATTATTCTTCTATTCGATTCGATCGAGAGAACAGTGCCGCTCTTTGTGTTGCCGATGACCATTTTGACGTGAATCCTGTCGACATGGCATAAATCAAGCACGCTTTGAAGGACAGAATCGTTCACCTTTCGTTGAGGTGGTTCCACAGAGGAATTTTATCAAGCGTATAACGATAAGTGACGAGGGAAACGCGGACGGTAAGAAAAGGACGAAGACACGGGAGGGATGGACAAAATGTACAAAGGTTCGGCATTTTATCTCCCCCGCACGCTCAGCTGCTTTAAAAAGAAGTGGAAAAGGTATGTGAACATAGTACAGGGCAAAACTGAAATATGCACGAACGGATAAATTACGAAAGGTAACGTACCCGACAATTCCCATCGCGTATACAATCCGTATGCACGTGTTTGAGAAAACTTGTCCATAATACAACAAAACAAATATATTTGAAGCTATCGCACATATGTGTGATCTGTTTCGGAACACTGACTTTACACACGTGTTACGAAGATTTCTCAATCACGGTTACCATTTGTATTCCAAAGGAGGATGCTCAAAAATGGCCATCTTTGGCTTGGAAACGATAAATTCATACAGGATCGTTTTACAGGGTCACCCATAGAGGCGATACAAAGGTTGTAATGGCTATATTTTCGGATGCTTCTTCTTTTTTTTTTTTTTTGGAACCAATATTCGTCATACTCTTATGTCATCCTTTATGCTCTAATTTCTTTTTGCTCTAATTTACGTTCCACATATCCTTCGAATCCCTAGAACAAACAAACGAGGATGTACGTATTGTATGATTTGTCATTTAGGATGCAAAAGATACAACATATATTCCGAATTGAACCAGTTAATTAAGTGGAAAAGTAAAAAGTTATTGTTCACGTGAAATATCGACATAATTCCATAAGTAATTGATTCACAGAAATTTCATTTGCATATAATAATGGAAAATGTACAAATGCGAGTGGTAGTAAAATAATGGAAATTGAATTTTAGTTGACGATTTCATATAGAATTATCGAAATCGAATGTATTATGACTGCACACAATTCGGAATTTGCAGTAGCAGGATTCTAGAGAATGACAAACACTTTATTGTAAAATGTAAAAATGCGCATATAGTTTTGTAATATACACGCATAATTGTGCTTCGCTCTTTTATATTGATTAAAACCTCTGTTAATATTAATATTTATAATTGTTAAATTTTTCAGAAATTAACGCAGGATGAAATGTAAGAAATTTAAAATTATTATCACAAACCTTAATTCATTACGAACCTTGAATATTTTAATGATTGTAACGCTTTAAAATTAGTATTCAGTTCGTTACATAGCTACATGCGGCAGGAAGAAACGTAAGGTCATAGTACGAATGAAGCATACGGAATTTGTTGAAAAGGTTTCTGTGTGTGATGTCTCTCATTCGATACAAATTGACGTGATGAGTGCGATCGCTGTTTAGGTTTATTTTTTACTGTTATGGACGTTCGTAATTTGCAGAATTAGAAAATATGTTGAATGCTTGAAAGATATCAACGTTCACAATTAATCAATACGTATACAGGAATGGTCGAATAGATACGAAATGGCCAAATAGATATAAAATCATGTTAGAAATGGTTTATTTTTACTACGTTTATAAATACGTTTATAAATTGAACACGTTATGATTATATTACTGCAGCCTGGCACACAGGAACAGTGCTTCTCCAGGTGATATTTGGGTGATAATGTACTCTCCTTTTTTCTAAATTTTACCGTTTATTTCACAGGTAGCCGTTCTCCTTCCCCGACTGAAGAGCATAATAGTGTCCGTTTAAACCCATTGTTTTCTACAGGTGTGAATTACGTCCTTATGCTGAAGCATTACGTTGCAATTGTGCCAGAAACCTGCCAGGCGTTTCATGCAGAAACGTACGTGGAAATATAATTTTCGCGAGATTATTATACGAGTCGGTCTATCTCGCCTGAATATCTCTTCCAAATGTGACGATAAAAAAATATTTTATATGGAGCTCGAACGATATAAAGGAGCCAATGAAACAAATTTATTTTTCCATCTCTTTTTTGTGGAATTTTCCAGGCCACCGATGTTTTTTCGCTCATAAAAGCATATTATTCTTTTATTGTGTTACGTAGCTGATACTTTGACAAGTAACGAATTTTTGGGAAACGCACACAGTTTATGAGAATGCTTTGTTCCGTAACATAAACAATATTTTATTTCTTATATATATTCGACTGTATACTTGAATACATAAACTAAAAAGAAATTGTGTATATGTTATTTATTTAATAATTATATTCAAATTCCTTACAGATAGGTTAATTCAGTAAAACAAGTGTTAAATTTGCAATCAACAGTTTTATTTACTAATAAAATGCTTTCACTAGTATTATGGTAATTGTCAACAGATGACTCTTACACTACTAAATTAAATAAAAGTTCGTATCGTCGGTGACGTAGCAAAACCTGTGCAAATCTGTATTAAATCTTTGTACAAAGATAATTGTACTTCGATGAATATTGCACAACTTCGACAAATAATAGATAAAATTGACTAAACGTTAGCTTTATAGAGAAATAGCACTAACTACATTTTTTAAAGGTACATATGACTCAACGTACTAAAATTAAACACAGTCAACGTTATTTTTTGTTAGTGATTAAATTTTACAAAGTGTGATTGTTATTAGTTCTTAAACAATTCAGGAAACGTTAAAAAAAATTACAGTTACCTACATTTCCATATTGCTTAAAAACCAAAGGCGTCTTAAAAACCAAAGTTCGCGTCTTTTCATTACGAAAATCAAGTTAGTCATATTTTGGTACAGTGTCGTATCACAGTTTCCGCGGTCTTCAAGACAAATTATGGAATGGCTCATGTTTTGTGACATCGCATTCGTCATCGGGAAGTCGCTGACACGTGGGAATAGGTGGAACATCGCATACGCATCTCACGCAAACAGAATCATAGTCGGTCCCTTGGTTCAGTTCGTCACCCACGTGCATCATCATGTCACCGAATTTGCACATATCTTCGTCTGCAAGTTTTAAAAAACAAAACGATCGAAGTCATCGATGAAATTGTACGTTTGATAAACAGACCCACCTGAACGAACGAGAGACTTGGTACTATCGTGATTGTGAATGACAGTGTCATTCTGATTCTCTGTAAAAGAAAAATAATGTTACACGTTACCAGCTTGTTCCTAAGAAATTATTTCATTCTTCAACGAGGTAACAGTTCGTGCGTTATGATTGTTATAAACTTACGACATCTGGAAAACACGCTACAATCTGTTCGCGGGTCTTGATTGCTATAAAATACAGGCACACAATTCCGATGTACGTCAGAAGCTCCTCGAAACAAAGGAGAACAATGTGGCCGGTTTGGCTTCTTGCAGAAAGGTTCAATATTCTCACCTAAACGTGGGATTCGCGTTAGGTATTTTTATATCAGAATAATTCTGAAGAACGTACAATTTTATGTCACTTCTATAAAACATCGGTGTGATTATTTTAACGTATGTATGGAAATGTCACGTTATAAATACAATGTAGTATACGATTCCACATTTTTCTGTTGTATTTGAGACTTAAAAATGGTTCAATTTTGAATTAACATCGATCAAATTTAAAGAGAATAATGTAAAAATACTAAACGGCACAAAGTTATAGTTACTAGTACTGCGTCTCATAAAATTTACTTTCTAAGTCTTTTTTTAACTACTTTCCATAAAAAACTGTAGTGTTTAATTGTAGTGTTTAATGCCGCGAATAAAATATAAAATAGAATTTATGTGTTAACCAAATGTAAAATACAAAAACAAGAATACTTGATTGCTTTTAGGTTGCCGTTATAGAATTTATAACACTTCAAATTGGTTCCAACAAAATTTAAATTTACGTTAAGGATAATCTATTTATTCCGAATACGATTTCTACTGAATCTTATATTTTCTACCTTTGTATCCTTCCATGCAGTAACATTCCTTATCCGGTTCTGATTCTGGTACGAAATAGTCACCGTATGTATATGTTTTACCATCTACCTCGCACGTTGGCCTTTCTTCTTCTTTAACTAAAGAGCATAATTTATCGTGTTCATTTAAACGTGATGTGGTTGAATTTAATATAAAATACACATTTGAAAAAGTCTAAACGAACGTCATATTAAATTTCATTTTTATTTTTCGGTACTTGATTCACTTTCGATTTCTAATTTCAAATAATTTTACGATATTAGTAATATGATATTATGCGATGTATAAAACGAAGCTACAGACACAAGTTACACAAAATATAAATTCAAGAAAGTAAAATCAGAAATAAAAATAACTAGTTGATAATGTATTACATTATCACAATTCAATCAGTAAGTTTCAAAGTTTCCTTCAATAATGAACACATTTTTCAATGTTAGAATGTAGACAACAAAATATTTGGAAAAATCTCACGATTATATGAAAAGTGTTCTAACATTGATTAAATATGACTCGTCAAATATATTTAACCAAAAAGGGAACCAAACTATAATTGTAATGTTCCTTAAATTATGCGCACGTGTCTGATACTTAAATATCGTGAAAAGTAAATTTAGGTCACATTTCAAGGAGGTCCGTGAAACTGATTGAATCTTCCTTACATAACCGCTGCGTCGCGACCTTGAACAAGTGATAGGTACTTTGAATAATATGGAAATGTGAACTAATTAAAAATACATCTATACCGGGGTTGCAATTGGGGAAATATTATATTTGAATGCTTAATTAACATTTTTTGAAATGATGTTTCTAGGGAAAATCGCGTGGTAAATATATTTCCGAAATTGATCGATGTACTAATAAATTCTCCACCTATTGTACGTAGAATATCCATCGCATGTTCAAGGTCACAATACAACGACTATGTAATTTTTACTGGTTCCTTAATTTTTTTCAACTTTATCTCACATAATGTTTCTTGTCTGACTTTCTTAAAATTGTATTTTGCGTTCATAATCTGTGTTCTATTCGTGTTTATATTTTCCTCCATTTCATAAATCAAGTTTTTTTAATTTGAAGAACGATGTGGAACTAAAATCTAAAAATATCAATCTAATACGATGCCTGCCAAGTCCACTCTAAAATTGTACCTTAATTTTGTTTAATTATTATTATTAATTGTTTAATTAGCATTGTTAAATTATTGAAGTATTAGGAAAGGATTTTTAAAAAAAAAATTTAATTTGCCGAACTGCATTTACTCACAGCATATTTCTTCTGATCCCGAGCAACAATCGTTGTGAGATGGCTTGAAATGACAATCCGGCGAAGGTGATGAAAATGGACAGTCTACCACCGCGCAATTAAAACTGGCACTGTTCGTAAATTAAAATAACGTAGTGCGATATAGTCAAATTCACTGATTAATCCACGAAAGGCAAGTTATTTCTACGTAGATATTAGAAAAAAAAAGAAGGACAATAAGAGGGAAAGGTAATAGGATAATAATAATAGACGAAGAAAATGTGGTTTTCAGAGCAATGATCAGAAAGTAGACAAAGTTCCAAGAGACAAAGTACAAGTAAAGTACAAGAGACGAGTCTAAGAGTTTTGGGATCGCAAGTGTTCAAAGATTTCAATGTTTAAGTTATTAGACATGGTTCGAAACTGACGGGACGTAAACGAATGAATACTTACACGCCATCATAACCGTCTCTGCACGAGCACAATATATCGCAAGGATTTGCATCCTCGTCTTTCAACTTTTCGCCAATACTGTATTCGTGACCATTCACGTAACACTTGTTGGTCGACAATGCCTTCAAGGAACTACAGTCGTATTTCTCAGCACAACAATCGCCAGGATTCTTATAAACTGGTGTACAGCCTAATTCTTCATAGTACCTCACGGGGCCTGGGCACTTTGATTTGTCGCAATCATCTTTCTCAACTAAATGGGACAGATTTTTGTAATGTTTCCAGAACATCTAAATTTCGTTTGTAACGATAATTTCAACATCACATATTTAAATATCGGATCATGAAATATTTACAAACGAAACTTTGGATATAATTATTCACTGCAAACAAATATTGTAATTATTGAGCTTGAATGACGGTGTAGAAATGAACACAACCCATCTTTCTAACTACCAACCATTTTTTGGTATTTATTGTAATATTTGCGATCTTGACGTAGTAGTTACTTTAGTTGCTGTGACAAGTAGGAGCAAAACAAAGTTATCTACGTAACTTTTCGTCACTCAACCTCGGTAAATTTTAAATTTTCTGTTAAAGGTAGACACCACTGTTAATTATTATTTCTTTGAAGATGAGAATGGCGAAAATAAATTTTATTTAAAAAGATTATACAGGGTGTCCCGCGCAATTGGAACAGGCTGTACCTCCTAAACGTTTGGAAGTAGAAAAAGATGTTATAAGTTAAAATTAAATGGTATCGGTTGATGCGTAACGTGAACTAATTTTATGCACTTTTGTGCATCGGTGCATCAGAATAATGCAATTGCACTTTTTTTTTTTTTAAATGAAAACCTATATTTTTGACGACACAGATCGACGCAGATTCTTGTACTGTACATAAAAGTACAAACATACTTATACCCTAAAAAAATAACTGCCTTGTGAAATAAATCACTGCCTTGTAACGAACTTTTGTAATACAGTGGAACATTCATGTAATATTTGGTAAAACTAATTATTGTCTATTTCAATGGGAACGATGATTCGTTAGAGGCAGTTAAAGCACATTCGTGATTTCTCATTGAAAGCTACAGGTTACGTTTCATGGTTACATCTGGTATAATCGTTTAATTATTTCGAACATACATGTACGTTTGAAAGCACTCATAGCAGCACGCAACTATTCAATCGATACGCTACAACGATACGAATTTTGTAACGTTAATCGCTAAAAATTAATGACTATATTATCGCTACAACTACCCTGTCCAATAATCACGAGACAATCGATTTCTCACCTTTCGGTGCGGCATAAACAGCGACAACGAACGTCAGATAGACGCACTTCTGTACGAACGAACCAGCCATTACTGAATTACTAAGAGTCGGCAGTCATCGTCGTTTCTTTTATACCTTCGATTGACTCACAGGTAAACGACGAGACATGGAGTTGGAGGGGATACCCTAGGTCAAGGTTCTCGGAGCAGGAGGATCCGAAGTTTATCAAATCGAGAGACGAGCGATACGCGAAGGTCATCGCTAACGCGAATGGAGGAAGAGAAAGGATAAATGCGTCGTGAAAAACGATAGCAGAAAACGATACCGAAGAAGACGTCGATACTGGCGTCATTTCGTAGATCATTAGATTCGCGATGATGGAAGAAGATACCATTGCGCATAGGAACAATAATTCTCGGAAGTATGGAGCGAATTTTTTAAACGTTGCCGATAGTATAAGTACACTCCTCGTCAAACAGAATGCCCAGGTGTTCTAGCTTTAATTTCTCAATGTTGAAGATAATTAAAAATGCTACAAGATCTGTCTCTTTTCTTATGTCTTGAAAATAATATTGGAAGCCATCGGGATTAGATTTTTTTTTTTCACGTGAAAATAGTACCCTTCTCCCTTTGTTCTTCCGATGCACTCTTTCTTTCGCAAAGCGTAAACGTTCTGCTTCGTGTTTTGTTGTTAAAGGAGGTATGTTTCGCAATTTTAGATTTTACCATTATTTGCTTCGTTGTTAACTGCGTGTTGGAAGCTACACGCAAAGTTGCTCGCTTATCACGATCGGATAACGATGACGGCCCACCCCGTACTTTTCTTTTTGCCACAATTTTCAACATTTTGTTCTAGTTCAAGAAATTGCGTCTTTCAGACTCGTTTAATTCGTTTCCGCGTCAAAAACGATGACAGCCGAACCGTACTTTTCTTTCGCCATCATTTTCAACATTTTTTAATTAGTGTATCACTATACGACTTCTTATTACCTTCGATATTTCCGCTACCGATAACTGTTGTTGTTCCAGTTCAAGAATTTGCTTCTTTCAGACTCGTTCAATTCATTTCCGCGTCCCAATCTTACAAATTTACGTAATATTGTACTGTAATTTTTACTCGTTGATAGATCATGAAATATTCACTAACTTCTAAACATATTAACAGAGTTTCCTATCATTTCGACCTCAGCATAAAACAATTTTCCTTTGCTGTATACAAACATCTACGAGATCGTGACATATTTCGAGCAAGCCGTATATTCCGAGCTCGTAACGTTTCGATATTATACGTTACAGACGAAACATTTCACGCGTGTCGTAATAATATAATAAATGAAACAATAAAAATCTTTGTGGACAGTATTCGATGCCAACAATCTCAGCGAAAGAAGCCGTAACAGCCGTGCAAAATTTTCAGGTCCTGTGCCGAAAACTAGGAGAACTTCGCGAGAGATGGTACTGCTTAGAGAGGAAGAAAGATGAGGAAAGGACGAAGAGGGCAATAAAGGGCAGGCTTAACGGACCATTACGCAGACCATAAAAAAGATTAAAGTTAAACCGCCATTATGCAAAATTGCATTGCTCTCTGGCTTTCTCCCTGTATCGTTATTGTACTCGTGTGCGCGTACATTTCGTCGCGTGCACGTTCGCAAGACGCGAATGTTTCTGTGTCCGTGAACCACGCTCTACAATATAAACGTGCCACGGTGTATATACGCGCGCACACGTACGTGCGATACGAGACGAAGAGCACGGTAATTCAAGGTGGAAAGATATTTCACGACGCACATCGTTAACGTTTATTTTTCATAAATTACCAGACGGGGGGCCACCGCCACTATTCATCGCTCCAGAAGCTGCGAAAAGCGGACCCCTCCCCCCCCCCCACCACACACACACACACACACACTTCCCAACCCCCTGCAGCATCGGCCATGTGAGCGAGAAAATAAATACACACGATTTACCAGCGCTCTAAGCAGAAACGAAAACGTATACACGGATACCGAAGCGTGCACGAAAATGTTTGATAAAAAATGAACACCCCGATTCGTGTCTCTAAGTGGCGACGAATGGTGTCGGTGACGAAATAATTTATTACACGATTTTTACCTGATTTTGTTCAACGATTCGGTCGATGAGCGTGCGCTCGCACATTTTCCGTGGTGTTACCTTTGGAATTCATAATTCGTGAGCGTCGGCGAATCAAAATTCAACGTTGGCCGAGCGGAGTGCAATCACGCGGGTACCTTTTGACCCTAATGACCAGCTAACCGACCGAATTAACGAAGTTCGTTCTTTATGCGATTAATTATTTTTATTTCTCGCGTACGCGAAGATCGTGCGTTTCGAGGTTTGTAGGATTTTTCCATGAAATTTACAGAAATTTACAAATTTACGATAAAACATTTTCGTTACAAGTACACGACATAGTATACAGGGTGAGGTATTTAAAACAGGTCACCTGAATAATTCGCACACTTTTAGCGATAAAAACAAGAGTGTCGAGCAAAAGTTGTTTGATTTCGAGGGGTACGTAATGTAGCGACAATAACTTTTTTATCGGTGGAAACGTAGAGGAGATATGAAGGAGTACTGTGGTTTGTCAAATAGAACGCTATAGTTTCTTATACACGTTCAATTTATCCAAACAATTTATTTTTTATTATAGTCAGCCTGTGTACCCTTGAATAACCTTCAATTACAAGTCATTTTATTCGTCTTGAAACCCTTTATCGGAATGTGTACAAGAAACTATATCATTCTACTGTATTTTCTATTTTCTATCCGTATTTAAACTCGTACGAACAAGATACTCGTACTCGTAACAAAATACTCGTACTCGTAACAAAGTACTCGTAAGAACAAAATAATGACTCTGATTTACTTTCAACTTTAAAGCATTCTGTAGCTGAATATTCAGGTCAAATCGGGGAATGTGTGTAGCAACTAACTTGCCATTAATGTTTCTAACACGTGGAAAATTTTAATATCGCGTGACCATCTTTCGAAGCGAATTTCTCGTGCATAGAACTTCGAATTCATAAACAAAATTGGACGATTGTCGCGTTCATTTTTCATCTGCTCATTAAAACTCTTATTCTTCGATCTGAAATCTCATTTCCATACGTTGCACGTTCAATTCAAATTACAGCGTGACAAACATTCGTGATTAAAACAGTGATGAATTGCTCGACAAGTTGAATGGAATTTCGAAACAATTTATCATAAACTTGTTAGTCTGATAGTATCGAAATAACGTCAAGTAAAGTGATTTTAGAACGTAACGACTTCAAATAATCAATATAATTTAATCTTCGGTGTTTGTTAGATACAATAAAATTATTTCAGCGGCGATTGAAAAGGATTTTCCACTTATCGCGACGCGGATCAGCACATAATGATCTTTGCTTTCATTTTTATTTGCTTTAGTTCGAAAATCCCGTCAACACTTAATGACCCTTCCCGTAAATCTGGCGTAGACACATTTCACCCGCAGATTGTCGTTTATTCTCACAGCTGAAATGGATGATTCGCTCGATTGGCCCTCGTTTCAAAGAATATAATTTATACTATTAATACTTGTCAGCATTAACGAGCAATCTACGATAACATCAATAGCTGTTTCCATTGATATATCTAGCTCGTTCGTTTTATTTTATGCAAGTCCTTTTTTCGATTGAACTGTATTTTTATTGTTCCTGACACTATTGTCGCTGCTTTGTATTATTTATTTTCATTTCTATGCGCTAAGCAAATACACACAAAGGCGCTAAAAATATTTGTCTACATTTTTAGAGGTATTAATTTAACTAAAAATCTGAAGAATACGATATACGTCATCCAGAAATAGGCTCAGAGAAATGTTTATATTCATTAAATCAATCTTTTTTTTAAATATCCGCTTATAGGGGATGATCAGATGAAACTTTTTTATATTTACAGTTTGTTCATAGGACGCTTAATTTCGAAAATAGAAATTGAATTTCAGAAAATTCCGTCTTTTAAGTTTTTCAATTTTGATTTTCAATTTTGATGTCTAAAACTAAAGGTCGTGTGAACAAACTGTCGATATGAAAAAGTTTCGTTTTGTAATACTTTATACGGTGATATTTTTTTAGAATTCGATTGTTCGCTTTTTTTTTATTTTTTTTTTTTAGACAACAGCAACAGGATCAGACCGCTACGAGATCTCATGACGTATGTCTTTTGAGTTATTAATTTTTATCTTTGAAACAAAACGTCCTAAGAATGAACTGTCGATATAAACAAATTCGGTTTTATCATTCCCTACAAGCTGATATTTCGTAAAAATAAAATAATCCTTTTAGGAGGTCTCCCAAAAAGTTTGAGAACTGCTGCACCATTCGTAGAAATGGAAGCCAGCAGGCTCTGTTTCGAGCACGTCGACGACAAATTTACCAGAGGGGTACATCGTCCTCTGAATCACCGACTCGAATACAAACGACGAAACCTACGACTAATTTCCAAATCGAATGTCGGCCGTCGGTCGACAAAAACGCAAATGGCGAACCAAGAAACGAACAAACGAGGCACTCTCCCGTCAAAGAAACGAATCCTGATTAATGATGCACGGTTCTAGCGTCTTGGTGGCGCTGGCCATGTTCTGAATTTATAACGACGGAATACATTATAATGGTTCCCATAACTGAAACTAGCCGCCTTCAGCAGCGACGTTATTGTCCCTGATGGTAATCGGGGAAAAATAACGTGGTTCCTCCTGCAGTTAGTGCTTCATCTTTTGATCGATGGCGGCAATTACGGTTCGAAATGTTGATCGAAGACAAAGGACGCCGCGTTCCCTGCCCTGGCATTAGTCATTATTACCCGGTAGCAGCGATCGTCGAACGATTAGAGAAGTGTTATTTACACGAGCGAACCCTTTCAACGGAACTGTTTCCAAGTCCGAGCAATCGGACGAAGATGAGTAATCCACGCGTGGGCGAATACGGTTCCCACCTATCCTACCTTCAGAACATCCCACCCTTAAGTTTATGCTTCAACGTTCAAGTTGTGCAAATCGAATTCACAGCAAACTTCCCAAAATTCGATATAGAGAGAATATTAACCCTTTACGAACGGCTTTCCAGCGGGTGAAAAACTTTGTCTCGATAAAGTTATACCAAAAAATCGTCCCGTGAATAACAGTTTACCATTAGAACTCCGAAAACAATCCTGAGAACTCAATTTGTAACATGGAACACCTGGGTCTCGTTCGTCCATTAAGAGCACGATTTCGGTGAATCCTTTGACTACGGAATGACTTTTGCTGGAAATTTTAAGAATAGAGGTGTGAATTTAAAAAAAAAAAAAAAAATACCAGCTTGTAGGGTATGGCAAGACGAAACTTTTTTTATATTTACAGTTTATTCACAGGACGTTTAGTTTGAAAAATAAAAATTAAGAACTGACGAAGATCCTGTTGTTATTCTCATAAAGAAAGAAAAACAACAAGTGGAACAATCGAATTTAACAAGGGTATCGCCTTATAGAGAATGACAGAACGAAACTTTTTATATTACCAGTTTATTCGTACGACGTTTAGTTCCAGAGGAAAAAAATTGAAAACTTAGATGACCCTTTTTTTCTGAAATTCAATTTTCGCAACGAACTTATAATTTCTCAGTTTTTATTTTCGAAACTAACCCCCGTAATGTCCGCAACGATTACAAACATTTCTCTGATCCCATATCTCGAGAGCGTATATATACGCCCTTCGCGATTAAATGGTTAATAATCATAAAAACGTTTTTCTTCCAGCTTTCTTTCTAACTCGCGGCGTCTCGATTTGAACGTCCAATTTTTTAAGAGTATTTAGCATTAATCCTCTTAAAATTCAAAATCCGGGAAACGCTAACTAAACCACCGAGCTTCGTTTGTCTTGGAGAAATTTCAAAACTATTCCTGCACTAGATCCTACCTCGATGCTTGAACACCCTCTTTGCCAGAATCTTCGATAACAAACTTTCGAAAATTCAAAACAGAGGCAACGTTAACTAAACCACCGAGTCTCGCTTGTTATGCAGAACTTTCAGAGTAGACCACCGTTTCGTGCGAGGATGCACAGGGTGTCGAAAACGTTACGGTTTTCAAAAAGTGTGCTTTGTGTTTCCCATTTGTTCGTCAACAGTGCCAGAACAAGAATTGTAATAACGATAAAAAGAAGAAATCTTAAAAATAGAACTATGACGTAATGAAATTTGAAAAATTTAGCGTTCGCCTTCTTTTGGGCATTTTCTTTTAAACAAATGCATTCGTAATGTATTTATTTGTAAATAGTTGCAAGAAATATAAGCGTACATCGGTAAGTTTGTAGAATTTCGAATCCTCATTGTTTCGTAACTCTTTAATGTTTATTTGTATCGAAAGTCAAATGACGAATGTTATAAAATTAAAATCGAAGAATTTTCAATTTCGTTATTCGGAAAGGCAGTCAAACGCTCTTTTTTTAGCGAAAGCTTTCAAATTATTTCAAGTTGATTTCAAAGCTTCGTGAGATTGACTTCGTATGTTCATAAAAATGGAACAATATATGATGAAAAGTAACACACATTCCACAGATGAATTATTATGCTGTTTAAATGCAAATGCTTGAACATGATCAACTTTTTGACCTAGATTTTCGTCCCCATTGTATTTCTAAATACAATATGTCGCTCCAGATAAGCCACATTTTTAGTTTTGTATCCCTCACGTGAACCAAACGCTCATGCATGAATACGAGAAGATGAATATTTTCGTTGAAAACTCCTCTTTCGTCCTTATTCCTACAATTTTCGCTAGCTTACGTGCCACTGATTCTCGAAAATTTTCCCAAACTTTTATGCCAACGTAAGCATATCTAGTGAAAATGGCTTGTATTTTCACAATGCATGAAAACATTCGAAGCGTATAGCCTGAGTACTTCAGTCTTTTTTTTTTTTTTTTTTCAAATAGAATTGTAGAAGGAAAATTTACGTGTTAAATTGAGTAAAACCTATATAAAACTTTCATGGATTATCAAAAACTTAAGGGATGAATCATTTTATTAAGTCTATATATTCGACTCTTTAACTTGAATTATCGTCGGCACATTAAAAATTAAATTAACCCTTTTTGTGATAATGAATGAATGAAAACAAAATCAAAGGAACGCGTATATACACGTATTTATGAAATGTACCATGTACATTTGTACATTCTTTTTCTAAATGTACATTTAGAAAAAGAAAAGATTAAGATTTTAGAAGTCTCATGCCATTAAACACGATTGAAAATAACATTAAGAAATTTCAATATGGCAACTAGACAAATGTCGTATCGATCGTCGCATAAAATTTCTGCAAATGGTAATGGATTCTGCTGGTGTTACGCAAGACTAAATGCTACCTCGACCGAAAATTCGTTCATGGTCGAGGCAAACCGGTAACATTATTATCCATCCTATTACACAGTCATTCATGTAACTTGCTTGTACTATAACGCACTATTTGCGTAAGATGTTCGATCAAAACAAATATGAGTAAAGATGAAAAGTTTTTATTAGTCGTAGCAATATTTACAAACTATTTTAACAGTTTGCGACATAGATTGCCTGATACATTAATTTTTGGATATAACAATTCCAATTCGTTATATCTTTCTCGAGCGAAAGTCACACTGTCAGTTACAAATAGTGAAATATATTTTCGATGCGCTCAAAGTGCGGATGCTTTTAAAAGATACTTGGATACTAAAAATAGCCGTAAAAGAATTCTTCACTCATCCTATAAATGGAAAAAGTTCCATGAACGTAAATCTGGAAAAACCTTTCCCCTATGTACTATCTGTCGTTTGCACTTGCATTTATGCAAGAAAACTTCAAGTACTCGAGAAATTTTGCACGTTGCTTTCAACGTCTTTTCACATAATGGTACACTCGGTAATGGCGTGCTTTATTGCGAGAGCAAGCATTTTTGATCTATTCCATCGAAAAAATGCGAAAAAAGAGCTTGAAGAACCCGTTAACTTTATTAAGAAATAAAAACGATGATCGTTCAAACAAGTACAATCATGTATAATCTCTACATGTTCTAATCTGATTGTTAGATCTTCTTTAGCAAAATCTAGATGTTAGAGATACAGTAGTTATACTACAGTAATAAATAAAAAGTCATATTCAACAAGCCAGGAGTAGAGATTATTCATTTATTACGCGACCTCGTTCTCTAATCTCACTTTTATACGTCACATTTTTAATCCGACTTCTTATTTATCATTAAAATATAACTACGTCTTGAACTTCTGTATGCTTTGTACATATGATACATTCTGTTAATTTAAAATTCCTGGATTTTCCGAAATTTATACAAGTCGATTTCATAAATTGAAATTAGACATGATACGTTTAAGTTTATATATTTACTTCTTTGATTAAATTTCTTTCAAGTTGACTTACGGTGATAACGAACAATGATTATTTTTTAATATATTCAATTAGTTTCTACCTGTCCAACAAACCGTCTGGAAAATCTCCGCTCTATTTTTGGTTACGAAGCCAATAGACAGTACAGGTATTTTGCCCTAAACGACTAACGAAGCAGTATCCTCATCCACAACAGCGTTTCATTCCACGGTGTGCCTAGACCCAGCTTAAAATTGTATTTTCCCAGAATGCAAATTTCCGACTAACCGACCATATTACATCCAACCTTGCAGTCTTAATTTGGATGCAGATCAGGATTTTACTTTCCACAGACGGATTCGTGAGGTTTGAATAACCACCCGAGGAAAGCTGTTCAAGCTGGAACTTACCTTGTAACTGCTGACCGCGTGCGCGCCATCGTAGATGTACAGATGATCGTTGCAGTCCAGTTGCAGTTGGTCGAAACGCAGCATGAATCGCTGAAGAATGCTGTGCGTTTGGAAGGTGATGGTGCAGTCCAGGTCCCTCTCATTTTGCGATATGAGAACAGCCCCGTCTATCTTCCTGTAGAGATCGCGCATGAAGTATTTCTTGCATACATCGCTCATCTGATCTGTAAATGGAAAGCAATCGTTAATTCAGATTAAATATAAGAGCTGTATTGAAAGTATGGAAAAATCGATTTTTTTTTTTTCGCTTAAATAATAGCTTATTCCTTTATTGCACAGGCGGACGTAAACACCCCCACTTAGAAGTATATGGACACTTCCTCGGTTATTAGCAATAAACATTAATATCAATTTTATCATTTATGTACCATTGTGTTGCATTAGCAACACAATTTAATATATTTTATAATGATACTTTTTCTAACTAAGTTTAAATCAACATAGTTTTGTTGTTACTTAGTTGACATATTTACATTTCCTTCGTGTATTACAGCCGAGACTAAGTAAGGAAACAAGTGACCTATATTCAAAGTACAAAAAATGGTAAAATAAAACTTACATAAATATGTAAAGAAGGGAAATAAAAAGGAAACAAAACGAGCTTCTTCTGCTTTAATGAATGAGCATCGTTACCCGCGGGAAAAGACTTCACAAAGAAATCTAAAGCAGAGTAAAGAAATAAACAGAAGGGAAAGAGAAATAATATACCGAATCAAGCTTCCTACTAATGAAGTTTACACTACTTTGATGCTTAATATAATATCGTGAATTGTTAGTCAACGAGAGTAATAAAAATGAAATTCTGCCGGAATTCATTTTGCGTAATTGTATTCGCCTCTGTGATAATTTAAAAAGCACAGAGGGCTGTGCCATTAATGAAATTAAAAAATCCAACCATTTTTGTAACATGCGAAAATAACATAATTGCATCACGGATATGTACAACACTTTAAAAGGGAATATTGTGGGGAATAAGATATTACTTTCACAATATCTTTCGAATATTCATGATTTCAATTCTATATTTTATGTTATATAATCGTGTTTTAATTATATACGAATCGAAATGTCGATAAAAGTGGGTTGTCAAAGACTGATAAATGTAGTATTGACTGGCCATATTTTTTTAGCGGAGGAAAATTATTATATTGTTTTAATACTAGCAACTGCTTTCATCGGTAAGGAACGATATCATCAACTTTAAAAAAACCAGCGAAGTGCACCAGACAACGGGGCCTAATGTCTGTCCCGGCTGTTGGCAAGCTAGGTCGAATTATCCAATCGATTGACGACCGATTGATTCGCGCATCGCCAGGATAATGGCCCGAATTCGATTTCGATGCACCTGCGATTAACTTCGGTCTACTGGATTCGATAAGACAAGAGGGATGAAAAAGTTCCATCCACGTCTATCTGTGCGTAGTTGAAGTTAAAAAGAAGAAAATAATAGCCCGGTGACTCGCAAACCGTGCGTTTCAACATTCGAATTTCGCCCTCTTTTTTGTGAAAAAATTGACACTTACTCGGTATCGAATTATTTAGGCGATTTGATGAAAGCTGTTGAAATGGCTTTTGAAGCCAGATATTTTTAAAAATAATTTTGCCCGAAACGGCAACGATCCAAAGCACTTACGATTTTTAGTTCTAAAGAAAAGTTCAGAGACTGAAAAAAAAACTCTCAAATAACCAATACCCGAAATGAAGTAGTCATTGCGGAATTTCCGGAACTTCTTCTCTCTAACGAGGGAAAGAAACATAAAATTGGCTAAAAATTAAGTTTTCCAAAATCAAACCAAATCTTCTGCATCGTAAACCAGAAAAATCGAACAAGCATCGAATCCAACGAACTATTGCAAGTAACTCCATTTCACGGTGTATAACTTTCCACGTATTCATAATAATTTCATCGCTGTACATATCGATCCCGTTAGACGATGAATCTACGATTCGTTACGTGACGTTTCGTTTGATAAAAAAAAAAAAGTATCAAGAACATCGTTAAGGTCGCGATCGTATGCTCGATAGAATTACCAATTTCAACATCGAATGGAATCGAAGCGATAATGGTATCGTAACGCCACTGTATTTCGATAGTATATCCTAACTTTCGCGCATAAACATTTCAAAGTAATTTCGATTTTAAGTTCCCGATTCCATCGTCCACTCTGCGTCCCTACGTTCGGGAAAAGTTTCCTCGGTCCACCGCATTCCTCTAACTTCTTTCCTCTGGCCCATCCAAACCCAATCGCTCGACAGAAAATGGCTGGGCGACGCGCGGGGGGCGAATTAATTCGTGAATTCGATAAAACTTCGTCGTGGAGCGTTTTCACGGGCTGAGAATCAGTGTCCCGTCGGTCGGATAGGGTTCGTTTCCATCGGACGAACGGAAAAATAAAAATCTCGCAACATCGTGGATGGCGGAGAGGGGAGCGGGGCGGGGCGGGGCGGGGCGAAGAAACTTGATTGAAAAGTTTTCGCTGGTGTTGCTCGGGGCCATCGGGAGTACAGGCGTGAGATAGTTTTCCGCATGGCGTGGTTGCAGCTGCCAGGTCCGCCCGAATGTGGGCCGAGAACATTCTTGGTGAACTCAGGCAAGTATTTCGATAAAACTGTGCACCGCGTCGGAGGTCACGGAAAGAGGCATGTCTGACTTTTCCCGCGACTCCCCGGGCGGTTTCCAACATTTTGTAAATTGGCAAGAATCGGGGCGACCTCGATGGGGTGCCGAGCCTGGATAAAATTAGAGCAACAGATGGTTAACTGTCCTGACGGGATCGTCGGAACGGGAACGCTTGTCTCGCGATGCAGCTTGTATAACCGCGGTTAGGCCGAATTTATTTCATTCAAATGTGTGACAGATGGTCGTGTATATATGGAACCAATTTAGGGAATAGGAATTGTTCCGTTTCTGCTTCTGCGTGTAGGTGCTAGAAGAGGCGCGGGGAACCTTTAGTCGTTGGAAAAACCGAGATTATTATTTGGTACCGGAAGAAGCGGGTACGGTTTTTTAGTTAGCAAAGAACTAAAAGCCGAGATTCGCTTAATAATTAGCAAATATATGTAGGATCCTTGCGAAAACAACGTAAATTCTAATACAAAGAGCGGTGCTCTGTAACCCGATTTATTATGTAAGAAATCATTTTTCGTTAAAATTACGTCTTCGCGAAATTGACACATTCAAATTTTCAC
>NW_026534348.1:7283039-7288284 GCF_026225885.1 Hylaeus anthracinus | reverse complement strand
TTCGTTAAAATTACGTCTTCGCGAAATTGACACATTCAAATTTTCACATTCAAATTTTCACATTCAATCACATGAGTTCATCGAATTCTTATTGAAAGGACGAAGCGTTGGAATAAATAGTGTGTCCCAAAAATGTTGGTGGTCCTTGAAAGAGGTGATTCGGGGAGTGATTTGAAACAACTTTTTCCGTAACGAAAATGTTCGAGGCTTCGTTAAAGAGATATTAGCAGAAAACCTCGACCAATCAGACCGCGAGAATGCCGGTGGAGCGCCCGCGTAGTATAGGCTCGCCCTAGACAGTCACCCTCGTACTCTACCGCGGGGTTTTCTAAAATTATATCAAGTTCGATCCACCCTATTCCGCTATATATTTTTCAAATTAAACAACAGTTCATACTCTAAATTAGTCTGTTTTTGGACTAAAAAATTTTAAAAGATACCTTATTCTTCCCACAATAAAAGTAATGAAAAGATTCATAAAAACAAGGACTGCAAAATTTTGGTCTTTATTTTTCACAGTTTCAATATTTCATCATTTTCACTGCAAACTAATCTAGAAGTACATTTAGTCTGCACAAAAAATGAACTGAATATCGTACTAGGTTGTCCCAAAAGTTTCTTTCGTAATTTGCACTGAATTATTTTGTGCGGTAGTGTTTATATAAATAGACAATCCAATTTCTTAGATGTTGATGTTGTAACAGTAACGGACCAAAATGAATCGTACACAATTCAGTAATGTAACATTAGACATAAGATATTGCGTATATATTACTTATTAATAAAACGAAAGAAACTTTTTGTTCAACCTAATATTTTTATTGTATTTCGAAGTATTTACGATAATGAAGCTTACACAAGGTAAATCTTGAGTAGTTAACGTATTTGAAAATTCTGATATCCGTTGTTACGTAATCGCGGACAAGAGAACAATTACAGTGTAACCACTGTAAAATAAATAAAGACTTGACATGTTCAAAATGTTTCATCCTCGGTTTAAATTAGCTCGTTAAGCAGCAGCATTCTCTCTCAAGGAAAAATTATAAGGGTACAAAATGTTCTGGAAATAAAAAGAATTTTCTTTTGTCTCGCATGAAAATTTTTCTCGTCGTCCGAAAATGTTTGCCGCTCTAAAAAATATCCTCCGCTTCTCGTTACTGGTACGTCCTTAACGAGAACGCTGAATTATTGTCAACTTATCACTATAAATGCTAAAAGCTCTCCTCGTTTATAATAACTTTGAGCGCTTAGGGAACGTCACGTTAAATTCAACTTTTCGCCTATAGAAACCATATCTTCTTTACCTGTGAATCTTTTGATCATTTGTCTGTTGATGCTTCATTCATTTAAAATCGAATTTTCAAATAAATTAAGAAATTCCAAAAGTGAAACAAAATCGCGTTTTAAACCCATCGACTGTGGAACGATTTCCACGGAAAATTCTAAGAAGCTTAGAGGTGTGAATTTTAAAGAAATATCAGCTTATAGGATATGATAAGACGGAACTTTTTTCTATTACATTATATTTATATTACATTATATTACATTATACATTATACATTACATTATATTTTTTTCTATTATAGGATATGATAAGACGGAACATTTTTCTATTTACAGTTTATTCGTACGACGTTTAGTTTTACAAATAGAAATTAAATACTTGAAATATCGTTTTCCTAAAATCTCGTAGTTGTCTGAATTCAGTTTTCAAATGTTGCTCAGTAGTATAAAACGTACAAATTGAAAGCAAAGCACGATAATTTAGTATTATTGTAAGATAAAGGCTACGTACAGAAACTACACAGAAACTTCAAATCCATGTTACGTTAAATCTATGCATTTGTCTCTGTGTATCGTGTATTTGCTAGTATATTCATTAATATTTAACCGGCTAGTGGCCGTCAGCTCTAATTTGGTATTTGTCGTATGAAATGCAGCTTGTTTGTATTCAACGTTTTCAACTGTGACACGAGTTACCATACCTTGCGAATTCAAACATATACAGGGTGTTCCACTTAAATCTGAACGGTTAAATATTTAATGAGTAAATGAAGCTCTCAAAAGAATGTTTTTCCAAAAGTTATTTGGTTCTAATTATAAATGCCAAATAAATAATATTTATAGCTTAAAATAATAAACGAAAATAAACTGAGTGACGCGAATATGAACGAAATTTGGATGAATAAAAACCCGATGAAACCTTGTAAACGAGGCAAACACAATCAATCGTGTATCATTTTGCCAGACGATATATATTTATTCTATATTAAAAAGCTTAGAACTACTACAAAACGACATGGTGTATGTTTCGTCGATCGGTTTAATTCAAATTGCTAAATCAAAATAAAATTCAAGCACATGCGTGTCTTTTATGAAAATTTTAATGAAAATGCAACGAATTCCTTTTCCCTGTAGCTAGACAATTTTTAATCACAACGTACGAACCCCATAAAATAATTACTCATCCAACGTAGTAATCGTTAGATTTCTTCATTGGAAGCACGATGATCAAACCGTAGACAAATTTTGCGAAAATTACAAAACGCCACCTAGCTTTTACTGCGAGGCTCGAGTTTTCTCCATTGCTAATTACTTCACCGCCAAGTAAGTTGCAATCAGTGTGTCGAGTCCTTGGGGAAGCGATCAAACAAACGCAAACATTCGTCACAGTTATTAGTCCTGCAGCTTTCCTACGTTTAATTCGCACGGTCGATGGACACGCGTAGTTGCCCATAATTCACGAGCACAACGGTAGGGGAAACACATAATCGTCGCAGAAATACGGTATTTGCCGATATTAATGACGCGAGCGCGACGCGTAAATTCGCGCCACTGTTGACTCCCGCCATTCCCAAAACATCGACCCAACCCCGAATCGTAAACCCTTAAACGGTGAAGGAACCTTTTAGTAAAAGTCTGCTTTTCCCCGTGGCAACGAGCTACGAAACGAAACTGAGTTATATCGACGCAAATCGAGTCCTAGAAACCTCCTGAATGTAAAGGGTTTTAATAATATGGTTTAGGGAGCATGATCGTTTTGATCTATTCCGAATTTTACAGGGATAAGTAACAGAAACCATTTACACTTTTCATGAACTATTTATGCTGACTTTTATCTACATAAAGAGACAAACAAACGTACGCTGCCACTCAAAAGTACTCTGGACGCTTGCTATTTTTAAACAATTTTCGATACATGAATATACCACAGAAAAATGACAGTACTTATAATCGCGAATTGACAGTAGTCAATACGAAGCAATTAAATTTGTTAGGGTTTGGCTCGAAAGAAAAAATGTATTCGTATTCTGATTGATCACAAGCCACTAACGTTTGCTTTTCAACAGCGTTTGGACAAAGCTTCTCGTCGACAGATTCCCTAACTTTCAATCGTTAGCGAATTCTACCAACCATTGTTAAACCTTCTTTGCGTGTATATCGAAATAAGAAACGGGTTAATATCAATTCTAACAAAAATCAAATACACATTCAGCAGTAATAACACAAAACTTTACATATCGTCACTTTTATACAATACATACGATTATTTATAATCTCTACTAAACTCAAATATTGTCTGGTAAATAAATGTTCAGCAAGAGAAGTTCAGTTTTCGAAACCAGAATAATTTCCTTAAACGATGAACGGAGAAGCCTCGCTGTAAAAGTCAGCTCTACCCCGTAACAGCGAAACAGAGCAGTGTTCTACCGGTTCGTATCACGCCCTTCTAACCCCTCGAACGTGGACTCGAAGGCAATTCTAGGAACGAGACTATTAAATTTCCAAAAGGCAAATAAAGATGACGAAAGTTCCGGTGTAATAAAAACCGGCACGCTCGCGAACCGAACGAGCAGCGTAAGGAGCGGGAAAGGGAAAGAGAACGGAGGGGGAGGAAAAGAGATAGAACAAAAGAGAAGGGGGGGGGAAAAAAAATTAAATCGGTCGCGCGCCGTACGAAGAAACGGCCTTTGAAAAGGGAACTTTGAGACGGAACAACAAAGAACTTCGGGTTCCACGAAAAGTCGCGTGCAAAACAAACCAGGTGAGAGGGGGTTGGGGAAAACAGCAAGGAAAGGGAAATAGAAGGAAAAAGGAAAACGGGACGCGGCAGAAAGAGCGGCACTGCTGGAAAGAAGGGTGGAAGAA
The DNA here is from genome assembly GCF_026225885.1 of Hylaeus anthracinus. Taxonomy (NCBI): domain Eukaryota; kingdom Metazoa; phylum Arthropoda; class Insecta; order Hymenoptera; family Colletidae; genus Hylaeus; species Hylaeus anthracinus. Next base: position 7,284,135 of record NW_026534348.1, on the reverse strand, counting down.
AGGCGGAAAGAGAGACCACCCTTTGGCCATGGTCGTGCGCGTTGGCCCTACGACCCTCCAGCAACCACCATCGCCGCCCACCCCCTCGTCGTCGTTCCTCCTGCTGCTCGCCACTCTTCCATCCCTTCCTTCCTGTGGCACCCTCGAGCGCGACCCTCCCTCGCGCTCGCTTCCCTTTCTGCTCTGCTCGCTCCCTCTTGGGACGATGTAAGCCCGCTCCGTCGATCAATATTACTCTCTCTTCGAGCGCAGTACGGCTCGTCTGAGCGGCAACCGAGCGCTATCATATTAAGTTGCGAGCACTTTGGCTCCGAGCACTACTTCGGTCTGCGGGGGGGGCCACGGGCCACGGGCCACGCCAAGAAACTTTTCTTTCGAACCGTCTCCGCTGATTTTTATCTGCGTCCCGAGCAATGACGGCCGCGGAACGGAGGAACAATGTTATCGCTGCATAACGGTGATGCTCTTAAAAGTTCGCCACGCGACGATCGACGCCCAGGAAACGGTCCTTTCGGATTAGTCGTTGTGTTTCCGTAACGTTTCCTGCTTTTCTTTCGGATTCGACAATTCCTACTTGCTTCGATTCACCGGGAGTGCTATCTTAACCCTTTCCACTCGGATGTATCTTCTGAGGGGACATCGCAAGTCCAGGCTAACTTCATTAGTGATTGCACGGAATAAACTTATGGGAGCGTAAAATCGGTGAATGTGAATGATTTCTTCAACGTTTCTATTCAAATATCACGATAAATCAAACGGAGATGTGATGCATGTATATATATATATATACATACTTTCTTATACAAATGCTCTTTGTCGCTTTCTTTAAGGTGTAGACTATTCACACATTCTCTTTCCATGTAGCACATGCTCATATTTCTTATATATATATAAGACTATATGTCGCTTTCTTTAAGGTGTAGACTATTCACACATTCTCTTTCTATATATTCTATATATATTATATATATTATATATATATATAATAAATAAAAGAAAGATATATATTATATATATTATATATATAATAAATAAAAGAAAGATATATATATGTAGAATTATATATATATATCTTTCTTTAAGGTGTAGACTATTC
>NW_026534348.1:7275513-7282639 GCF_026225885.1 Hylaeus anthracinus | reverse complement strand
CACATTCTCTTTCTATATATTCTATATATTATATATATAATTCTATATATATTATATATAGAATATTATATATAGAATTATATATATATATATATAATATATATAGAATATATAGAATTATATATATAGAATATATAGAAAGGGAATGTGTGAATAGTCTACACCTTAAAGAAAGCGACAAAGAGCATTTGTATAAGAAAGTAAGATGTGGGAATATATTATGTTTGACATGAACAAGAGTTGAACGGAGATACTCTTGAAGTTTTTGAACCAATCGTCAAATATTAATAACGAGAATTTAACTTGTAAAGAAGAAAAGGCATTTGAAGGAGAAGAAAAAGCTATTTGATAAAATATAATAGGCACGTGATTTAGTGACTTCTATAAATTAGTGGCAATTTATGTAGACATCATATCTGAATGTGCCGTTGGTTCAAATATTCCGATATTTGGGATGTCGCAATTTCAGCAGTTTGCTATAATTAATTATGTTTATATTCAGAGTAGTCACAATTGTTTGAATTTTGACCACGTTTCAGGATATCTGCTCTACTGTACGGTAACGCGATGGTAAACTAGGTCAATGAGAGTCTCGACTAATATCTAGTGATTTAGAATTGAATTTAAACATTTTCAAATCAAACGTTTATTGCTTAAGAAAAATAAGGAAGATATATTGCAATTTTTTAAATACTTGTAAGGCGAATTTTAATGAAAGCTGTAATAAAAGTTTTCATTCATATTTAACATAAAAAACGTTATTGTGGTTTAAATACAAAAGCTAGGTACATAGCGTTGCTGAATTTTTTTTAGATCTATTGATAACCAATATTTTTGTATTACATTATTTTCATGTGATTATATTTCATGTAGTATAGATATAGAAGTATAAATAAACGACCGATATACTCCAAATCTCTTGTCTGTGGTTAAAAAAACACAGTTTTGAACATCTTTTTTCAGAAAACTCTTTATATACACTGAAACGCTGGTACCTCGTTCAAAGAATAAATGACGTTCAAAGTTCTGAAAGATTAATGGAAATAGTTTACGGCTTTACGTAGTTATTGAAATAACAAGATATACCCGTTGGGAAAAGTTTTCTTTCATCATCGTGAATTATTAATTCTGAGTAAGGAAAATTATAATGAAAGCACCGCGTAATCAAATTTATGATGCAAACCAAACTTGGAGTCTTGAAGTTTGCGATTGAGAAAAGGTAAATTTAAGTAATGTAAAATTAGCTTTGTAACCTTTTCAAATCGTAGTTGCATAGTTCTTCTGTTAAAATATGCACACAATGCTAATATTAATTACACTTATTATTAGTTATTATCCTATTACTAATTAAACGTTTAAAGTACAGTAATTTTCTTTGTTTCAGATCCGCAATCTTTAATAGAAGTACTGTAAGAAATGTAAGCATATTATAACTTTTATTTGGTAATTGGTTTTGTGTTCTTTTCCGTAACATAATAATTATGTTCATTGGTCCTAAATAGAATGACAACAGAAAAGAATAACAGCAAGAAAAACTGAGATAAGAATTGTTTCAGAAGTTAGAATGATAATATGAATAATATTACATTTCATTGATAATAATTACTTTGCAAAATTTAGGTCGGCTGCTTATGTAACTCTAATTAGATTTAAAGAGGACAAATTTAATGTACACTGCGTACACTCTGTTTAAAAAGTACTGTTCGAGCATAGAGAACCAGACCATTGTGTTTTGGATAATTAATTTTTGACCTACATATTTCGTAACAATTCCGGTCTCTGAATGCACGGTACCAGGCGAATGTGGAACAAATGTTTCCCTGGAGATATTTCCAATAACGCGTTGCTGACATTAAACCACTTGAATATTTTATGAAGAAATTGCTTGTACGTTACGTTACAATAACGTTCAAATATTATATTTGAACGGACCTAATAAACCTTAATAAAACACAAATACGGCTTAATATACAGGGCGAAATACCGATTTCACCTAATTCGACCACCTTAAATATATCGCTTATTTTGTATGATAGAAAAATGTCAGGGGGAGAAAAGTCGAAATTCGAAATTCAAAGTATTTTATAGTCGATGGCTACTGGTTCAAAGTCGTGAATAATTTGTTTGCTTCGTCCAATACATCAAAGGTTTAATAGGTAATCAATTGTTTTTATTTCAAATATACAGAGTTCTTAAGAACTCGATTTGATATTTCATGGTGACCTTTTTTATATCGAATATTTATACAATTGGAAGCACAAAAAGGGAGATTAAAAATAATTTACCAAATACATAGCGTTCTAAACTATTTTTATTTGACTTTGACTACAACAGCATTGTTGCAAATGTGGCATTAGTTCAAATAAAAATTCACTTTAAATCTATCTGTAATAATATACTAAATTCGAATCCAGTACTCACTCGATATATGTATACAAGATGACCCAATTCAATCTATAAATGAACGTGTTCTGGAAACTGGGTCGAATTTGTAATGTTCAATTCATTTCAGAAAACTATATCTGTTTCATGATTGATACGTTGGCATTACAATTTAATCAATCACGAATTACTCTACGCCTCTTGGAATACTGCTATTCCATTATTATATATTTCATCTGAGAAACTAAGAAAACGCGACTACTTATTCTTGATTACTCTTAACTTACTCAACATTGTTATTTACATTTAGGGTTAATTTCATCGGCGTCAATAGTAAGAATTCTATAAAATCATCACTTTTGGAGACTACACACGTACAGATATGTTCTTCGTAATCTTGCATCTGCAATTAAAACAAAATCGACGTTTATCTAATTTCTAAAAATTAGAATTTCGTTAAACTCAGACCATTACTGTTAGAACAATCCACACCGCGATACCATCGGACTGCGTCTGTAACCGTTAAAGCATAACGCGGTATCAGGACCCCCAGCAGAAGGACAACAATCGTTCTCCTCGCTCGAACCCTTTCGTTTCCTCGCATCTTTCATCGGAATCAGGACTTTCAACGAGCAATATTTGCGTTCCCGGATTCTTGTGATTCCGGCGATGCGATCTCCACGAGCCGATGGAGAATATTTTTGCCGTTCGGGGTGCTAGCGGAATCGACGTTGCACGGGATAATCATACATGCAAATGCGATTACAAATATCTCGGCATCGCTCCGGTCGTATTCGTCGTGGATGCCACCGTAAATCTTGTTGAATAGATCGCTCCCGGGATTGGCTTATGGCTACCACGGCCAAAACGGTCCTGGAAACTAGGAAATACCGTAATCTCGACAGCAATGCGCGTGCAAAATTCGCGTCCAACGGAAACGCCTGGATCATCCCGTTAATCTATCCGTCTCCAACTGTTTCCTCGTTTAAAGTGCCTTTACGGAATTACGCGACGCGATAATGCACACGGCGAAGCATGTTTAATCGCGACAGATAGAAAGAAGCGCTTAGAGCGGCTTTGTTCGAGCAAATATAATGGCCGGCCAAGCTCTCCGGGATCCTTAAAACCCTGTCTCGACGAGTAAACGCGACAAAGATTTCCCCTACCGAGATATACAGTCTCTGGTCATCGAATCAAAACCGTGGGTAAGTAAGTTCCTTCTTCTTCGGCATTTAGGAACGCGTCGGCTTCTCGATCATCAACCCTCGTGGGACGATTTTTGTTAGAAAATTCTAATAGGCGTAAAGGTGTCGATGTAAACAAAAATATCAGCTTATACGGAATGATAAGACGGAACTTTTTTATACTTACAGTTTATTCGCGGAACGTTTAGTTCCAGAGATAAAAATTGAGAACTTAGAGGACCTTTTTCCTGAGGTCTCGTAACGGTCTGGTCCTGTTGCTATTGTCTTAAAGAAAAACAAGCAACGGTTGAACGATCGATTTGAACAAAAATATCACCTTATAGAGAATGACAAAACGAAACTTCGTTTTATATTTACAGTTTATTCATACGACGTTTAGTTTCTGAGATAATGATAGAAAACTTAGAAGACCTTTGATAGAGAAACTTTGAATAATCGTCTTGATTTCGAAGGAGCCGATTTGAAAAATTGAGAAATCCCACCGACTGCGGATTGCTCTGTCAGTTCCGTAAGTATGATCAGGGGGCTGTACATAAACACAACCGTTCAGAATATAACGGAATAATTCACGCCATGGTTGAAACATCTGTGCTGCTCATGGTGTGGCCGTGTAGAGATTTGTAGAAGTTCTGGGTTATGTATGTTCCCCGCGCAAGACGCTATGAAGTACTTTAGCCGAAGAATGGTAATACCTCCAAAGACCCCGGGGCCATTCTGAACATGCTCTACCGCCTACCGAACGCCAGAACTAGAAGACAAGATGTTGGGAAAGCTAGTATTCTTATCATTTTTCGATTCACCGAGGTCATATACTCGAAACGTTCGTTCAACTCTAGCCTTGACTGTTTTCAGGGCGTTTATTCTCGAAAGATATCTTCTTACTAATGTAGATACTCAAACAACATTAGAGGATATACACGCGAATTCTAATTAATTTTACGAATGTTGATTTTTTTTTTTTTTAACCCTCCATGGACCGAATATTTGTTCTGTGAACAATTTGTAAAACATTTACTTTGATATTTCAGGTTGATGATGCTCCTAACCGTCATCAACATTGTTATTGGTCATCGGTATTTTTACGCAAAATTTTGAAGCAAAGTTAGCTTTGTATATGCCTTGTAGAGCTTTAGAATCAGGCTAATTTGGTGAAAACTTAATTATCAGATTCTGTGTGTTCCAAAAGTATCGATGTAAGTAACAGGGATTGAACTTTTGACCTGTACATGTACGAAGTGTTCGAAGCAATATGATCAGGTCGTTGTGCCATTGAATGGAAGAATGACTAGAACTTTATTTTAGTCATGCGCTTTTAGAAAAAGGTCATAATTAAAGCTTTGTTCTCATGCAGAAATTTCACGAAATTGTGCCAGACACAATACCATTGATAAAGATAACGACATTGCACGAATTCAAGGATCAGTCGAATTTAAAATATTCGTAGGAAACAAAGGTAATAAACAAAATGTACTCATAGCGCGCCAACTATCGGTAATGTCGTGGCTGCAGAAATGTTTTAAAGAATTGTTTGAGCACAAAACACTCGAAGAATCTAGAAGTTTATGGTACACGAGCAAGAAAGCTCTTCCGGCTCTTTTTCTCAATCGGGAAAAAGTTGCACCAATACGAACGGTGTTTCATAACGAGAATGAAAAAAGGTTCACAATTTGTTGGAGGGATTTCCGATTTTCATGAGAAAATGTGATATGGACGTAAAATTCCAACGCAACAATGGGTATTCACGTGCCTATAACTGGTCGATGCTTTATTGCCGTTGCAGTTAAAGTTTCAGTACTTCATCGTATCCGATATTGATTCTATCTATCGGTTGCTGTCGTTTACCGATTGGAGCTCGGTACACTTTTTGCTTCAAAATTCAGACACAATTCATCCATCGTCGAATATATTACTTCGAGCGCTCATGTATCATTCGATTTCTAAAGATGAATTCTTAAGTTGTTGCAATATATTTACTCGGGCACGAATTCTTTGACACGTTGGCCGCCATGTCACCCATATATGGGAGACGGGGTTTATTGGTAAGGTATTAAAAGAATTCATTTTGAAGGTTAGATATTAAGGAAAATGGATAGAATTTATGAATGTGAGAAGCCTACAGAAATAATTTTCAATCGTCTTAAAACAAATTTTAGCCTGAAAAGAAAGTTTCACAAGTATTGGTCTAGTGTCAACGCGTTGGAATTGATCGCTATGCTTTCAGCCGTAAAAGGAGAACGAATGAAATAAGTTGTATTTTTAATGCATAGGGCGCTCGCCTATCCATACCTATGCATTACCTAAAGAAAAGTTTATCCATCTTCTTTATACGAAATTTAATTCTTCTGCAATAGAATACATTGGAACAGAAAGGTTTTGTTTAAAGCACTAAAGCACGGTAAAAATTTTCACGACTATTAATCTGGCCGCCAACGTGTTCACCTACATCCGGTTCACGTTCAAAGAACTCGTTCAACTTGACACATTCGCGACCGACAGATATTTTACGTTTCTACTACGGAGTACTGACGAAAATAATAAAATTCTGAAACTGGACATCATAAAAATTTAATCGTTAGGGCGAAGATAAAATTCTTAGAATATGTTTCGAAATATCAACGTTGTAAATATGTAGTGTATAACATAAAAAAAAAATGTTTATAATTTTTCATTTTTATAATTTATATTTTATAATTTTCTAACCGGGAATAGAATTTGAAGTGACGTGAATTCACATCAGCGGTCGCATATTATATTTCCAGTTTTTTTTACAAAGTACTCCAAATATATATTTACATAACTTGGTTTCCTTTCTTCTACTTGCAAGGGAAGCCGCAAACTATAGTCAGGGACTTTTATTAATTTGTCTTAGACGTAGGGGCAGGACGCCCAGAACAATCACGGAAAGTAGCGCACAATATCTTCAATTTTCCAGAAATAAATTCAATCAAGCACTGTCAATGTTACTTTATTAGACTCAAGAATCATCGTTTCTTGAATGACAAACCGAAGTCTTGTAAAACCATATTCATGCATCGAACGTCGTGGACGACGTGTTTGTCACAATCTTTAGGAAAACTAGTTACACAAAATTACACACAACTCTGTTCTCGTCTTGACTTGAATAATTTTACGAAAATTCTTGTTATTATATATAATGTTATCAAACGCAGATAGCGATGCGCCATGTCACCGAAAACCATTGATATAAGAACACCGACGTACGTATAATTTACCATCGCTCGAAGTCAAGGCAAACACACGATTCACATTTTGTATCGTCCACTCCATTTTTCCTGAATCAAGACTCATCCAGCGAACTAGTTAAAAATCTCGTGCGCAAGCTGTGACATTACTGACTACTGATTTATATCTTCGCACCTTTAAGATTGTATTTTTCAAAAATGAAAAATGGAGTCGATACTTTCAAATGAAACATTCGTGCCGAAACTCAGAGCAGTTTCTGTTTTTCAGGAAATACGTACATCGATTCTTCGTTTCTCAAAAATAAAGAGAAAGTTGCTACTTTCCGAGGTTCTAGA